>NC_056733.1:1658687088-1658717088 GCF_019279795.1 Protopterus annectens | reverse complement strand
GTATCGCACAATGTATTTCTAAAGCAAGTATTTTCAACATGACTGAATCATTTTCACTGATTTATCATATTGTATAGAATAAAAGTTACCTATTAGATTAAAATGAAAGTCATTCCTTACATTACACCGGGAAGGCCACACGGAAGGTGGCTCCCCTCCCCGGAGGGGAGTGTTACAGCCCGTGGAATCAGCTACCAACCCAACAATACACCAATACTGAACAACCTTATAGCACCCTATAGAAATCTTAATTCCTTATGCTTTTCCAACAAACTTCTAGCTAGCACCACCAAGTCTAATAACTTGGTTGGGGGCTCCTTGTTCTCCAATACCACTGGAAAACAATGGAACCTCTTGCCGTTTGACCTAACCTCACTACCCATCCTGTCACTATTTAAACAAAGTCTCAAGAAACACCTTAAAACTCACTGGCTATGCCCTTGCTGTTACCCAGACTAATCTTCTGGATTTTTCTGCTGCTGTCTCTAGACTTTCTACTTTCTTCCACTCTTTGTTATCTACCCCTCTGATGTAGTATCACCCATAAGCAGTCTGAACTACTTAGGTTTTGTATGTATCCTTGAAAGTAGTATTCTTGCCTATCTTTATACATCCTCCTTTTTCTACTACTACTGCTACCCCCTTGGAAGTAGTAACTGACTGGAGTAAACTAGAATAACTGAGGATATGAATGTATCTTAACAATGTACTGGTAATTGCCTTAGATATTCATACTGTAAAAATGATTTGTAGGTGTATTATGTTTTATATCATTTGTTTCATAGTTTTACCCATTATTCAAATTGCAATGCTTTTTCTTGTACATTGTAAAATGTTTTGTTGTTTATATGTGGAGCTTTTCTCCCCGGGCCTCTACTGAAAATGGAAATATATCCAGCTGGACCAGCCTGGTCAAGAAATGTAAAATAAAATAAATAAAATACATTTCTGAATCAACCAATGAATATTACTAGGCATACACTGGACTGTTATCTGACATGGTATCAGAAACAGGATCTTCTCAAGTCTTCTTCTTTCGGCTTTTCCTGGTTAGGGGTCACCACACTGGATCACTGTCTGCTCATGATTGGCAGTGGAGTTTTACAGTGTCGAGTTGCCAGCCCAGTGCCAAACCTTCCACAGAAGGCACACACTCACACCTAGGGCCAATTTAGTGTGTCCAATCCACCTATAGCATGTCTTTGGGATGTGGGAGGAAACCAGAGCACCCAGGGGAAACCCACACGACCACAGGGAGGACATGCAGACTCCGCACAGAAGGCACCCCAGCCGAGGACTGAACCGGAGAACCTCTTGCTGCGAGGTGGCAATGCTAACCGCTGCACCACCATGGCCGCCCAGGATCTTCTCAAGTAAGAAAACAAAAAAATACTCACTCCAGTTACCAGATCACACCAAACCACCCAAAGTTAATTTGCCAGCCTTAGAGGCAACAACTGTGCTGGTTGCCATTTTATCCTACAAAGCCATCATTTTACTAATGTTAAGCTGTTCAGCCTGGAAAAACAAGATTTCAAAGTGCTGAAGATATTTAACCCACCAGGGCTGTTTGACTTCTGAAACTATTTGACTGACCTACTTGGAGACAAATGTTAACATGAGTTAGAGTTGTAACTAAATCAGATACTTCTATGGGGCATGAAATTGAGGCAATGTACCATTCCCTTTCATTCTCATAAGGCCTGAGTGTTGTTTACACTATGAATAGTAATTTTTTAAATGTTGACTCTTGCAATTGTGAATAAAATACACTGAAAATCAGAACACCAAAATTCTACAATTCAGAATATTCTGACTTGTCCCCCCCCCCAACCCCTCCCTCGCAGGACCCATGTTCGTATTTTTTTTTCCCTGAATCTAGAACAGTAGGAAGTCTCAGGGTTTTAATATTTTCATGGGTGTAGGTTTTTTGTGTTATAAGGCAAATGTATGAAATGGCTAAGAAATGTCAGTCTCATGGCAAAAAAATACATCAAATCAGAAGCAAAATTATAATCGGGCTGACTGATATGCAAGTATCTAAAAAGCTGCAACATGAAGTAAATTTACCTCTAACAAATGCAATACAAATCACTAGAGAAGGAGACTTAGTCAAAACCAAAGGTGACAGTTTAATCATTTACAGAAAGCATCCCCATCCACATAAAACAAAGTTCACCCCTTTCCATTTTTAACTGCAATTTAGATCTATGGATGGGAAACATAAACTTTACCCCAGGGCTGCCCCCTCTACTACTAATGGACATACACAGCTCTTAATTGATTTATTCCATGCATGGGTCCACTCAGCTTATTTATGGTATGATCCCAGTTACTCTTACTTGAGGAAACATATAATTATCAACTATGGGATGGGTAAAGCCAATCTATAACCAAATTGGATTAGTTATTTTGATAACAATGATCTGCAATGGTAAAAAGCCTAGTGCTAACCTATGGAACCTTTAGATATGATAAATGATGCATGTGAGGCAAAAAGTAAAGTTAATAAGGAAGTTTAATTCTGGTCAAAATAAATAAATGTATAAGAAGCAGAGTTAGTGTAAACTTGTTAAATGTACAAGGTGTGACTCATTATCATACTGATATGTTCAGTGTACTGCATGTAGCAGAAAAGATAAGATGTAAAATTGATTAAGGAGGAAATTATGAATATAAGGTTGAAAATTATGTGCAGAAAGTATTTTTCAGGAATAGTCACTACCAGCAGTGAAATGTCTGATGACATTGGTCACCTTAATTGTAAACCAGTAAAGATTAGTCAAAGCATATGTAACTGCATTTGGCATTAGATTAGACAACATCTCCTATGTCTACATCTGTATCTGTGTCTATATATCTAAATCATCTATATCTGCATGATTATATATTTAACTGCATCATCATTTCACTTAATCATCAAGAAAAAACAGTGCTTCACTTAATGTAAATCTTACTTGAGTGATACTACATTTGGTCGACACTCATTTTATTGACAATTTCATACACACTATATATATATATATATATATATATATATATATATATATATATATATATATATATATATATATATATATATATATATATATATATATATATATATATATATATATATATATATATATATATATATATATATATATATATATATATATATATATATATATATATATATATATATATATATATATATATGCATATACATATATATATATATATATATATCTCCAAATGTATTTCTTTGCCCTCCCCCACTAACTTAAATACACAAATTCCATTGTCACACAAACACAGAGAAGAACTTTGAACTTTCTGGACATGGTGGAAAAACTGACAGAGGGAATTATCAATGGAAAAATACTGATCAGCACTTATTTGCTTTTTAAAGAATGGGCAAACTCATACCTCTCAAGTGTACCTCATTACGAGGAACGTACCTCATTTGGGTTCTTAAAAAATTCATGTTCCTCGAAGTTCCTCAAAGTTCCACATTGAAAGAGTCTGTCACACATTCAGTGTTAGGAATTTTTTTAAGTGAAATCTATGGTAAATAGAAATTTATCATCTAGATTCATTAAAGGATCTTCTTTATAAGTAAAACCAGCATATTTTAACCATCCTATCACCTTCCTAGTTGAAGTTGTTAGTAAGCCATTAGTGTGTGTTCCACATTTTGCCCATTTGTTCCACATTATAAAGGCGAGTATTCTTCATTTTGGCAATGGAAGGTTGAGAGCTATGGGCAAACTGTACATCAGCACCTTGACTGGGGAACAAGTGTTCTCCAGCAGGGTATTAATGTACAAGTAATGCCCACTGAAAAACATTTCAACCGCTTTACAGCAGGATAGTAATTCACTGTGGAGCTCGGACTAAAACTTGGAACTGCCGCCATTATTTTACACTCGCTAAGCAGCACTTCTGCTGTTCATATATTAAAAAAAAAAAAAAAGAAAAACAAAAGTGTGTTGTGTTTATGTCTGTGTATGTGAGTGCATGTGTGCATGTGAGTGAATGCGAGAACAATCGAGCTATTTTACATTCGCTAAGCAGCACTTTCGCTGTTTAGTGAGTCTAAAATCTAAATATAAAAGAAAAAAAAGTGTGTATGTGTATGTTTCTGTTTTTGCGTATGTCTTTATGTTTCTGTCTGAGAGTGAATGCATGCATGAAAGCGAGGTGTGTGTATGTGAGTGAGAGTTTGAAGACCGAGAGTGATCCAACACTGGCAGCAGCAGCATTAAGAGGTTTAAGTACATCTCTTCTCTTAGATTAGTTAACTGAATAAAATGTAAAATAAAGGGGGAGCAAAGGCTCAAAACAGGAGCATATTCCCATTTAAAAAAAAAAAATCACAAATTGGCTGCAGTAACAGGACTTGTGTTACCATGCATTTTCTGAAGGGCAAGCGCGTGTGTGTGTGTGTGTGTGTGTGTGTGTGTGTGTGTGTGTGTGTGTGTGTGTGTGTGTGTGTGTGTGGTGTCTGTGTGACAGAGGAAGAGACAGTGAGATTGATGAAACACTGGCAGCAGCAGATAAGAGGTTTGCGCACCTCTCCACCTTTTAGCTCAGGAAATATGGATAAAGCCTGAAGGAAAGGGGGAACAAGGGCTCCAAATTAGGAACAGATTTTAAATAAATAAAATTAAAAAGTATGCTAAATAACATGATTTGTGTCAACATGAATATTCTGAAGGAAATAAAGTCTGAAAGTCAAATGTATGTTATTAGACTGGCAAGAAAACCATTTTTGCAGTAAGGAGCCTAAAATAAAGCAAATATCTAAATATTTTTAAATTATATATTTTGGATGTAAAATGCTTCCTCTAACACCATTTACATATACTAAAGCAACTTAGAAACATTAGGCGGAGGAACTATTTTACATCCAAAATATATAAAAAATACTATGGTAATAAAAGAAATATAATTAAGTAAGTAAAATGCAAAATGTTTACAGAGAACCCATTCTGTAAGTGCAATAATGCCTTAAAGGGTCTGTGTTAACATGTGATTAATGCCCTTCCAGGGTTGTAGAGGCCCGACCCCTGGGTGGGCATTAATTACACATTAACACACACCCTGTCAGGATTTATTGCTTGCTTAATTGCTATCTTCCAAATCCACACCAGCAGTCATTTTCTATACCATTTGGCACTTTTTATATTGAAAGAACCCCCCTTTTTTTTGGTTGATATAGTGAAGTGACGATTATCAAACATGACCCATACATACATACATATATATATATATATATATATATATATATATAGATATAGATATATATATAGATAGATAGATAGTTAAATAAATATATGGATATATATTTATATACCTATGTCAGACAATATTGCACAGAATAATTGGAAAAACATTTTTACATTAAAAAAAATAAATAAACCATCACTCTGAGTTGATAAAAAGCATTTATTCCATTGTTGAGCACTTAGAAAACCGAAATAAACAGGTTTTATATCAACAAGCTCTGTCAGCTTCTAAATAAATGAAACAATTTGGTGATTTTTTTTTTTAGTGAGAAAGAATTGTGGTCATTCCATTATGTATCTCATTCATTCTATGATTCCCCAAGAGTAATTCTGTTAAATTTACCTATATATTTGTATCTTACTGACATATGTTTCTTAAAGCAGAAGTGAATGATATTACTGAATTAAGTGACAGGATCCTGAGCAGCTTTGTTTGCATTATTGAAGATAACATCTGGCTGCTATATGTAGCTAGTTCTATCTCAGTTTTCAGTTTCTAATAATTCCCCCCCTCTGCTGCCATGACCACTGCCTTGTCTGTATTTCTTTAATCCTATATCACTTCATTTTTGAATTCCAAATTTTAATTAAAAACAGATTTTTTGTTGTTACGAAGGTCAGTGTCTATCAGTACTAATCACTTTTTGGCTAGAATTTAAAACAGATTTTTGTACTTCCGGAGAAATCTGCAGACAGAGATCTTATGCAAACTGCATGAGAAGAAGGCGGACATAGAAAACAGATGTATTGCATCACTGGTATGGAAGTGATTATCACTGTACTGCCATATACTACAGCATCACATCTATTTTTGGGTCCCTATACCAGGTGGACTGGCACTCCTTCATGATCTCTGCTCTGCATGCCTACCTCAAATTCTTTGGACTGGAAGTTGACTTTAGTGGTGGAATGATGGCCGGTTGGTTAGTTAGTGGCAAAGTGAAAGAAGCTGAGAGAAGAGCGTCCTCTGGTCACAGCATCATTCCCACTGTATGGTCTTCTTCTTTCAATGCTCCAAGCCATTTTTGCCCATCTATCTAAAATCTGTCACATCTCCAGACTCACCTAGAAGTTTGCTCTCTAAGCATATCTGCAGATCTTTCAGCTCCTTAGGGAGATACATGCTGTCCCGTTATATCTCTATCCCTCATCAATAGCTTCTTTTGTGCCCATTACCAACTAAAGCAAGGTATTCTGGGTCATAGACAGAAACTCATCCCTTTTCACAATGGAGCTACAGCAAACATCATATTTTCCAAGCTAACAAATATCAGTTCCATGAAATAGAGGTGACTGAAGCTATTGTGGCAGACAGTTAATTTACTCAGCATTTTAGGTCTTACACAGCATTTATCTGACCTCAGAATTAATTATATTTATTTGGTACATTTGAGGGATTTGCCCTTACATCAATAACAGAAATTAGCATGCAGAAATGAATTTTGATTTAAAATGTTTGATTAAAATCTTAACCCAAAGGATTGACTGTGGCCCTCATCACACAGTCGTAAAGTAGTTTGTAGTATAATTGAACAGAAAGAGTCTTATATATGGCAGTATTAATGCTTAACACCAGGGGCATACTTGTGTGAAAGTTTTAAGCAGTGCACATGAAGGAAGCAGCTTCTGCAACACATAGAAATGCCAAAAGCAGGAGATGTCTGTGTATAGAGGTGGGGAGGGTACTACAAAAGTCATGGCCTTAGTAGTGTATGCTTGTGATAAATGGTCACTGAGCAGCAGAACTACAGACTAAGACACCGATGCAGCCCAGCAGCTGAGTATCCTGCTTACCACTGGTCAGCCATTGTCCTGAGCTTCTTCTATCACTATGTTCACCCTCACCTCATGAAAGGAAACTTACTTGTGTTTACAGTGGGGGGAGTCAATACTTATAAATATACATGCTTGCATCACTTTAATTTCTTCAGCAAGGAATTTAATACAAGCAATAATGCTGTACAGCATGGGCATTATCAAGGGAATTAACACATGTTTTGAGGCACAGCATAACAAGTGGAGGGGTTTTCCACCCCTGAAATGATATTAATTCCCTGACAAACCCAACCAAAGAGGGCATTATTGTACTTGCAGAATAGGATGTTTTTTTTTTAAATTGTTCTGCAATTTTTTTATTTCTATATGATTTTTGTTTTATATATTTTTGATGCAAAATAGTCTCTTCACCTAATGATGGAGGAAGTATTTACATCCAAATATAAGTTATGTAAGTATTTAATGTTTAAACACACATGCACGTGCACACACACACACACACACACACACACACACACACACACACACACACACACACACACACACAAGCATTTCTTCGTTTTTATTTACTTTTTTAAAAAATTTATACTTGGTAAACAGCAAAACCATTAATAGTTAGCATAAAGCATGGAGGCCATTTGTATGTTTATGTCTGAGCTTCACAGCAGCTTAGTATGCTGTAATAAAGTGGTGGACCTGTTTTTCAGCAAGCATTACCGGTGCAATAACACCCTCCTGGATAACACTGTTACTCCAATAAAGGTTAAGATGCAAAGGTACTCATTCTCTAAATCAAACTAATATTTAAACCATGGGAGTTAAAAGGTAATAAAACTATTAACTTGAGGCAGATCATAAAAGAAAAATATTTTGGATCCACAGTTGTAGCATGGATATACCATTGAGTATCCCACATATACGTAATCTCCTTTTTGCAATGAAACCAGTGATCAGAATTGTAAATACAGTGATATGCATAGTAAGATAATTTGGTCCCAGCTATTTAATTCAAAACATAAGACTGATATTTAAAAAGTAGATCTACTGCTGGAATTGTTCACAATATCTTACAAATTAGATGTTATGGACATTAGTCCTCTTTGCAGCCTCAGATGATATCTCCTTAAGTAGTTACTTGGCAAATGGATAGATGATAACAAATATGTTTATAACATAAGGGAGTCAGTGTTCTTAGACTGTCTTAGAACCACAACACCATTAGATTGTACTTATGAACTTGGGAATCATGAATCATTCATTAGGTGTTATATGAAACTGCGTGTTGGAATGCTTGCTAGAAGTTAAGACATTTGTGGACTTTAAAGCAGGGTGGGATTTATTCTCCATTAAAATGGAAGGGGGGGTAACTCCCTCAGGTCTACTGCATCACTCTGTTAATTTAGATATGCAGCCAACCGCCTGCCTGTTGTTTTATGTAATGTAAAGTGAAAACCTTAAATACAGCTAGATTCTTTTTATCTTGCTATGGTAGTAAGCAAACATCTCACAATTTACTATGTCAGTGGTGAAAGAGGTAGCAAACTCACCTTTGAGCAGAAGGCTGTGGGTTAACTTCCCACATGAGATAAGTCAATTTTTGACACTGCTGTGTTACATAAAGGGGGGAAGGATGCTGCATTCCTGAGTGTGTTGTCCTTCAAATGAGATATTATCATAATCGACTCTCCAGCCGACACAAGCATCCTCCAAAAGGGCCTCATAGAAACAGACAACTGGTGCCAGAGCCATGGCCTCAAGCTAAATGCCAAAAAGTGTATAGTCATCCCCTTTGGCAAAAACAAAGTGCCCACAAATTACCACATAGGTGGTAATCCATTAAGTACAGAAGAAGTAATTAGGGACCAGGGGACCCAAGTTGATAGCAATCTCTCATTTGACAACCACGTGGCCAAAGTGGTTAGAAAAACAAGTTATATAGCCCACCTAATCATGAAGGGATTCACATCTATATCAGGGGAGGTCATCGTGCCTCTTTACTCATCCCTCATCAGGCCCATAATTGAGTACAATGCCCCTTTTGGGATGTACCTTACCAGACACCTGCAGCAACTGGAAAGACCCCAAAAGTACCTCACCAAGAGGATCAAAGGGCTCAAACAGATGCCATATGCTGCCCGGTTAAAGAAACTCCAGCTCTACTCAGTGGCATACCACCTGTTCAGAGGCGATCTGTGCCTGACGTATAAAGCCATGTCCAACCCGAATTAATGGACATGCTGCACCTCAGAAAATCCAAATCCCATCAAGCTACGCTCGAGAGACTTGAACCTCAGCACTGAAATAAATAGGACATGCTGGAGGGACAGATTCATAACCCAGAGGCTCCCTTCACTCTGGAATAAAATCCCAGTCCAGGTTAGGCAGAGTCCCTCATTGACTCTCTTCAAGAGGAATCTTGATGAGTGGATGGGAGATCATAGGTTTACCCCGGGTATCACTTCTGTGTCACTGTTAGACAGAGGCACAGTATACTAACCTCGAAAAAGGGCATAGCAAAATAAATTTAAAATGGGTGGCGAAAGCCAAACACATTCTGGCTAGGCTTATAAATGCCCTAGGGCAGATAGCCTAGTATGAACCTATGAACCTATGAACCTATAAACCAAAACCCCCATCTGCTGTAGTTGGTGGTAGCTCTGGGAGAGGGGACACACTCCTTTGGATGAGACATTAAGCCAAAGTCCCTACTGCATGAGTTGGTGGTAGCTCCAGTGGATGTAAAAGATCCCATGGCACCTGAGCAGCCAAGTGCCCTGGATTGTGCAGAATAATTTGCATTTCACATGGATTTAGTCCACTGTTCTGCTGTTCTGCACTGAACAGAACTGTTTCTGCTTTGCAATTTTTGATTGACTCATATACTGCAATTACAGCAGATCAGCATTGCGATATACAAGCCAGTCATGTAACTGCTCCTTAAGCAAAGGGAGCCAATGAGGAGGCACAGAATGCAGCCAGTTGCATACTGGTAGTGTTTTTGTGCCAATGCAATACCTTCTAAAAGGGTATTGTAGTTGCAGGGCACAACAATATAACATTCAGAGTTACAGGCAATCATAAACTGTAAGGTGAAACACTTTCAAAAATTCTGCGGAGGTCCTTCCTGCAAGGTCACATTGCTTAGAGTACAGCTCTACATATGCCTAACAAAAGTTTAGTGAAAAATGGATGCATTTTTCAAATATTCACACAGTAATCAGTATGCTACAAAACAAAAGAAAACTGACTTTTAAAAAGAAACACTGTGAAAAGAAAAAGCTGTCTGGTGCTATTAACAAGGCATTTTGGTGTCTAAGTAAGTGTGCAGCAATTGACAGTTATGTTTTTTTTCTGCTTGTAGTTTGGTCCAGCTACATGGGGGAATTTGTTGTACTGTGGTATTACATACAAGTATTGCACAGGATTTGTGAGTTTTGTAAGATTTGCTGAAAATAATGTCAGTTGATGCAATACGTTCAAAGTAGCTGTAGAATTTTTTTAAATGTTTCCGTCATAATTAGGCAATTACTTAGAATGCTGTCTAGACTGGTACAGTTACATCTCAGATGCATAATTCTCAACCTTCCATCTTCAAAATATTGAACATTATTTCTCATAATGTAGAACACAAATAAAAAGACCGTGGAACATTTGCTAACAATTTCCTCTAAAAAGCTCACAGTGTGGCGAGTATATTTTTTTCATATTTACAAAGTTATTTGATGAAGTAGCATGATTCAGTGCTTACATTGATGGCACCGAGTAATTTACACACAGCAAAAGTTAAGCAGAGAATATCTGTCTTCTTTATTGCATAGAAAGACATGTATGTAGGAAACTAGGAAATCAAGATCCTTTCTCTCCAAACAGTAGAATTATGCTTTCATTATACCTAAAACAACATTGTTGTATCCATCATAGCACAACCACTGACCAATGAAATTGTACACTACAGCATTAATTGTGCTAAGAACTCCCAACTCTTATAATTATGAGTTTCCATAGTAGACATGAGCTGAGCTGTTTCAAAAAATGTGTATTAGTGTAATAGTGGCTATATTTTAAGTGTCCCTGATTAATTCTGGATTTGCTCCTAATGCTATTCTGATTTGTCCTTGATTGGTTGAGTCAAAAGTTTAGATGTGGTGGGATAGAAAAGATGGTGCTGATGACGTTTTTTTCCTTTTTATTTTAATAGTTGCACTTGACTACAGCTATGTTTCCATTTTCTAATAAGTATATTGGATTTTTATAAATGACACTCTGCCGATTTTATTTATTTAATTTATTGACATTTGATTATTGGGGTAGTTTGAATGTGAATTGTCTGCTTAAGTAAATGTTATCGGCTGTGTTTTTTAACTTTGAGTAAGATGCAGCTTCCTTTTTAAGATGTATACTAATAGTAATGTCATTTTCAGTGACATGCTTATTATTTAGCAAATGTATGTCAATTTTTATGTTCAAGTAATTTTTAAGGGAATTACAGGGCAGTTCATAATTACACTGCTGACTCAGTTTCAGCCAAGTAGAATGGTTCATACTTAACTTTGAACATGAATTATGGGCTTTTCAATTAGGTGAAATGAGAACAGTTTCATGCACAATTATGAAGAAAATGTAGACTGAAGCAAATCCCAAATACATGGCCTTCTTGCAACAAATGTACAGGATTCCCAAACTTAATATTTCTTTCAGAAACACACCTCAGCCAGACCCATTACAAATGGTGTGTTTTCAGACAGTGACAAATTAGGGTATTTTCACATTATGTCCATTTGTAACACATTGCTAGGGCCTGTGTTCCACATTGGCCTCTTAAGAGATTGAGCCCTGTGTGTGGCGCCTGTTGGAAATAGTAGAGATTGCTTTATTATATAAAAACTTTTGCATCTTTCTTTCATTATTTGCACATTCATTATATTTGCATGTACTTTATATATCACAGTAAAGCACTTTTCAAGTACATACTACTTAACTATACTAGCTTTCCTAAAATATATGTGTTTAACATATTTGCTCTTTTTCTTAGGAAAACCTGAAAAACCCTCCACCAATTTCTCAACTTCCATATATATATATTTTTAGAAATTCTCTCCATTGTTCTATTACTATTTGTTCCCTTCTAAACTTAACTCCTAGAACATCAGTTTCAGTTCTGGAAAAATAAATTCACGCCATTCTTAAAAGATATCCAAGCCTCTTACTTTTGACTTATTTAATTGTAATTCTACTGTTCCAGAAATTTGTTCTGTTCTGCAAATTATCTCATTCATCCAGTGTTTGTTCTTGGCCAAGCCATCTGCATAGGTTAGCATTAATGATAACCACATCCCTTCATTAACTTCCAATCTACCATTCCCTAACCATGATATATATGTTTGTATAACTGCTTTCATCACCATCACAAAAAGAGCAACACACCCGGTAGACAGCATTGCTTTACCCCTCTTCCCTGAGTCATCTTTTTCCTACCAATCCATTCATCATCAGAGGCAGACAGATAAAACAGACAAGAATTTCCATAAACTGTATTTATTGTCTTTCTTATTTTTTTCCTACCTCATAGTCTTTTAAAATGTTCAACATTTCCCCATGATCATTTTCACTTTTATTAAATTACAATTAATGTTTCCCACCACCACAACATACATATTTACTATCATATAATTTTGAATTTCCTCAACTTTTTTTTCAGCTACATTTCTATAGGCATACACTACTACTACTCTAAGTACTTTCTGGCCCTTTCTTACATCACACTAAAACTATCCCTGCAATCACCACCATATGTAATATTTTAATTTCTTCATGTTGTTTAATTTTACTGCAGTGCCTGAAAATGTATCACTCCCTATAGTCCCCACCACTATTTTTCCTACATCATTACAAATTCTACCCTTTTTCTACCCTTTTTCTTGCATATGTGCATCATATGCCAAGTATAAAAATACCTCTGCATTTATTTTTAACACCATTCAAACACCATCATACTTCAGACATCATGTTTCATGCTATTCACATTATTTGATAATGTAATTACACCACCTTTTCCTTTTTAACATTTTTTGGATCATATTTCAGCCTCCTTTTTCTCCTTCTCACATTTCCCCCAATACAACCTTCAGCCTTTTTTTCTAAGTCAAAGCTAATATCTCCATTGTCTTCATCTTTTTCTAATACCCCAAACCTATTTTCCATCTACATATATGTTTTCTTTTCATATATGAATTTGTGGACTTTCTTGCTTAAAAACTTGTTCTTCCCCTTAATTTGCCTCATTTTGTCTGATTGCATTAATTTGTGGATAATAAAATCCAGAATTCTCCTGCTTCCACATTTCTTACAATATGATTTACTGTTTTTTTAGAATGTTCAAATTCCCCATACTGTCCACACCTTCTTTTTGTACCATTCCGAATTAAATGTGATACACACACACACACACACACACACACACACACACACACACACACACACACACACGAAAAAAAAACATGCTTTTTGCTACCTCCATTTTCCCCATTCATTACTATCACATCATTAGGCACATTCTGTAGCATGTTATTTTCAGTTATTTTTAAACAATTTTATTGAGTTTCAAAGAAAAACAAATTTTCATAGATTATTCACAAATATTTGTAACTTAAGTAATATTTAAGTTTATTAAAGTTACATAAACTTCCTATCTCCAAGGCCATACTTTTCTGTCATCAACAATATAACATAAGTTTAGAAAAAACATTTTAATTCATTCGCTTCACTGCAAATAATCATCCATTATCACACTCCAGTTCTTCTGGTTCTGCTTCTTCCATCATTTTTGCAAAACTGATACCATGATATTCACCTACAAAGTATCTTTTTCTTCTGAATTACAGTTTTCTTTTTTTTTCTCCTTCTTCAGGTCACTTTCTATCACAGCCTCCATCTTATATTCAATGATTGCTGGTATCAGCGCTCTAGTTCCACCTACTGATCAGCTCGGAAAGAGTATGGGATTTACATGTTTACAAACAAAATCAACATTTCATACAGTATTTTTTCATTACTTACTAAAAATTTACATTCATACACTATCAGATTCAATAAACTCCATTCTTTTCTCCATAATCACCATTTAATTTTCCTTATAATATTTGGTAATATCCATTTTCCACTGAACATAACTTTATTTAACCTTTTATTCCAAATTGTTCAAATGATACCAATTTTTTTATCCACATTATTAACATATTCTTTACTTTGCTTTCCATAAAAAAAAAAAAACACTCAACCGTGTCTATATGTATTTATTTACATTCTTGCATTTTTTAACTATTTTATTTTCTGTTATCTTTTCCCACAGGGTTTAACTCTTTTACATGCCAAAAAGATTTGTTCTATTGTTTCTAATTCTCCAAAATACGACAAACTCTCTATTAACTTTTTCTAAGGCATATTTCTCTTGATGGTTAACTTAATACTTTATATCCTCCATAAGAAATCTTGATGTACAACATTTTATACACTTATCTATTTCTTTGCTTTATAGCCTTAATTATACCTATGTGAAATGTTACCAAAGGCTCAAATAATAATTTTATATCATAACATGTTTATACCAACTTTTTCTGTCTTCATCAATTTTATCTTTAATTTTCACACTTTTATTTTTCTTTGTGCATCCTTATCTCTTCATTTCTCTATTCCTTCTATCTTGTATTCATTTTAATTAAACTCCATTATTTTGTACTTTTCCTTACATATATGTATTACCAGCTTATGCTCTTTTCTACTTATCCATCACAGAATCTTCTATAAACGTAAGGACGCTCCATACACTATCAGTTTCAACAAACCAAAACCTCTTTCATCCTTTTCCATGTACAAAACTCCTCTTTTAACTTGATTTAGTTTAGATCTCCAAATACATTGAATACAAAATGATAAAAAAACTGTTTTTCCATATCTCTTGGATATATATACTTGCTAAGTATGATAATTTCCCAATTCATATTGTATTTATCAAATGTACTTTTTTATTTAATGACAGCTTATACCTACTTACCTAGTCCACAAAACTTTGAGTCCCTTTAAATCCCTAAAAACTTTCACCCTTTGTTCCTTTATTATATCATGCAGTAAAAAATAGCTGCAGTAAAAACTACAAACCAGGTAACCATCAGAACTGTCAGCATATAAAGCTTTTATTCAGAACATATAGGATAAGCACTTTCACACAAATTGTACTTCATTAGATCCATCAATACAAGAAAACTAAAGCACTTTATATATTGAAAGCAATTAGCAACATCCAATAAAGCATTAAGACATTTACTAATGCAAACTACACTTCTTTAAAATCAGCTTTAAAGGTACACCAGCATTAATACCAGGCAGCTTGTCTGCCTGCAACCTAACAATCAATTTAGTCTCAGCTATCTCAAGCCTGTTATTAAAGTTCCCACCTCTCTTATCCATACATATTATCTGTAGTACTAAAAATTCAAAACTGTGTCCAGGTTGCAAAGAAATATGCTTTGCTAATGCATTAAGCATATTCTTGTGTCTAATGTCACCTTGATGCTGTAATATATGTTCCTTCAGCATCCTCACAGTCTTCCCTACATAAAATGAAGTGCAATTTCTGCACTTAGCTAGGTATATTAAATCTTTGGATTTACAATCAGCATAGAATCTCGGTGAAAAATGGTACTCCAGGGTGGGGTGCTTAAATCTAGCCTCATTTGAAATAAAGCTGCAGGCCTTACATAGTCTGCATGGATAAGTCCCAACATGAATAGAGCTTACAATAGACATCTGTGTAGAATTGTTACACAGTTGTCTTTTCAATGATAAATTATATTTAAATGTGAACCTGGTTCTATCACCTACAATATCTTTGATCCTGTCATCAGTAAGTAGAACTGGCCAGTATTTGCTAACTATATCACATGCCTAATGGATATTACTCCCATATGTCAATGGTAATCTAAGAATATTATTACCACCATCCGTCATGTTAGGAGAAATGCTAGTGCTAGATTGATTAAAGAAAGGTTTACCCTTATCACTACACATTACATTAACTTCCTTCAAAGTATTATCAAGAACATCTTTCCTATACCCCCTTTTCAATAGCTCTTTTTCAAGTTTACATGTGGCCTCATGATATTCATTGTCATCTGTGTACAGTTGCAACATTCTTAAATATTGGCCCTTAGTTATATTATTGAAGACATGCTTCAGATGCATGCTTCTATGGTGCAGTAATGCATTTTTCCTGCATAATTTCCGAGAAAAAGAACTAGAAATAGTACCATTGGCTAGTGTTATCTTATTATCCAAAAATTCTATGGATGTCAATGAATAGTTCAAAACAAACCTAAACATTGACTACTGGATTCAAGATATTTTACAAAATTTAGTAAATCACATACTGAACCCTGCCACAACATAAAAGTGGTGTCCACAAATCTTTTATAGTAAATAAGCTGTGTTGAATATTCATGCTGAGATAGGACTATCCTGCTCTCCCAGTCAGCCAACACAAGGTTGGCATAACTGTTAACACATGGTGTCTCTATCGTTACACCTATTTTTTGCTTAAACAAATTGTCATTAAACGTAAAAACATTATTACATAAAACAATTTCCATTAGTGCACCTATACATTCAATATGTTTGAAAGAATAGCTAGTGTTAGCCTGTAAAAAACTTTTAAGAGATGTAATTCCCAGGTTATGGTGTATAATAGTAAAAAGTGTTTGAATATCCATAGTCGCCAAGATAATCCCTCCAGAATAATTACCATGCATTCTCACAAAATCACCTAGGGTGCTTAAAAAGTGCTCTGTGTCTTTTAAGACTACTGTTGCCTCTTTGAATGGTTCTTTAAGTTGGTTTTCAATATAAATAGATATAAATTCAGTTGCCCAACCCATACCCGATACTATAGGATGAAGGCGCGGGTTAAAAAGTGACTTATGCACTTTTGGCAAACCATGAATAGTTGGTGCTGGTGGTTCTAGCATGAGCATAGAGTCATACAAATGTTGATCTAATACTCCGTCTAATAACATTTCATACAGTTGACCATGTATCCCATTGATAATAGATTTCATCCCAGCCTGTGTAATACATTTGTAAGTCAAAGTATCACTAAGCATCTCTAGCATAATTGCTTCATAAGAAGCAGCATCCAAAACTACAACAGAGCCCCCTTTATCAGCTGGGCAAATAGCTAATGCATCATTCATTCTTAATTGTTTCAGTGCAGAAAACTCATCCCTAGTTATACTGTAAAAATTATTCTTATTAAAATTAAATT
Organism: Protopterus annectens; assembly: GCF_019279795.1. Classification (NCBI taxonomy): domain Eukaryota; kingdom Metazoa; phylum Chordata; order Ceratodontiformes; family Protopteridae; genus Protopterus; species Protopterus annectens. The sequence goes on along the minus strand of NC_056733.1, from coordinate 1,658,699,730 downwards.
CAAACAATTCCTTTTCAATAGCTCTTACAAAAGTATCAAGCGTTGGTGGTAATTGTGGAACAAACAGACTTGAGCATTTCATGCTGTTTGGAACTGTTCGTTGCCCACCAAATGCTAATTTTAATGCAATGTGCCTTGCAAAGAGTTTAACATCTAAAACCACATCTTCTAACTCTACAGAGCATGAAGGCACAAAACTTAGCCCTTTATCTAACAAACTTACTTGTGCAGATGTTAAAGTATAGGAAGATAAGTTATATACTAGCATGCTGTTTTCCTCCAATTTGATTCCTCCATGATGTATTCATTCTCTAGAGATGACTTCCACCTCTTGCATCCTTGACTGTAGCTCCACACCTGCCCAATAGTTGTGGTAGCCTGAAAGGGCCTGGGAAGTTTAAAAATACAGTATCGAAGGATATTGCCGTATTAGTATCCTTAGGTCTAGCTCCACTGGATGACAGACTGACTCATTCATCAATAGGAGCATGCAAAACTGTAATATTAGGAGTCTCAGTTGATGTAGCCTGCTCATCAGTCTCTAAAACCTGAGGTACAGTTGTTTGTGGCTGGGAATATGTTCACTGCTGTTGATCAGTGACTCCAGCATGCACTTGTTCATTGGAAATATTCACTGTCCATTCGGTCCTTCTAGGCCATACAAAAATATGGCCTTTCTTGAAATCTACCATATCTCTTTCAAGCTTCCTTTTTTTACAATCTGCTGTCTGTCATCATATGCCAATATATTCAGTTACACCTTATCAATCTCAGCCAAGTGTACTGCTTCATTAAACTTGATGTGTATCTCATTCTGGAGTTTATCCATTTTATCTGCCAACTCCTTCTCTTGTGGTGTAAAAGAATCATTCAACAGTCTCATATAGCTAAAGTTCAGTTTCATATTAAGCAATTGCCACTGTTTGAGCAATTCAGGAAAAGTATTACTATATGTAGGCATGTGGAGTCATAGTCTCCAAATTTTAATCCTAATGCTGATATTGTTTTCCTGATCTGTAACTTTTCCAATTCTTTATCACATCCTAAACCTTTAAATTTTTCTTTATTGATATGTAATCCAACCTCAAGTCATCTTCCATGTATGTTTCTAATTACTTTCTTTATTTCTTTTCTACTTTTTGCTACAAATATTATATAAGTAGTATAAGACATAGTAATACAGCACTTTACCCCCATTTCTTGCATATACTTACTTTTATCCAACTCTTCATTTAACCCATTTATCACACTATTCATAACCATTATATATGTGCTTGTCCTCAAAGGACATCCCTGTTCTGCACCTCTTCACTTTTTCTTTAGTACACCAACCATTTACAAAAACTTTAATTTTAGCATGTTATACTCTTATTCACATAACTTTTAAAGTTTTATACTAAAATTGTATTATTTCATTAATTGTCATAAAATGTCATGCTCTGTAGAATCAAATGTTTTATTTATATCTGCCACCATTAATTTTGTTCGTGTTTGTCCTTTCTTAAAATTGTCTACTATTTCCATATTTGTCATTAATACTTCATGAATTTCTTTTCTTCTAACCCGCTAAACATTGTCTTCAATGATATAATGCAATTTATTTTCTAATATTTTCTGTATTAGTTTCATGAATAATTTATAGTCACAATTATTTAACATTATAGGTCTCCATTTTTTAATGTCATTCTTCTCTCCCTTTTCCCAGATACATCTCATCACACCTTCACATATTTCTTCATCATTTATCTCATCATTTAATTGCTCATTAAGTACTTTTATTAGTATTTTTTTTTTGCCACAGCATTAATTTTGCATATATTTGATATGCTATAACATCCAAACCAGCTGCTGTATCAACATTTATTACCTTATCTATCACTGCTGTTGTAATTTGATGTTCCAATTCTTTATTTATTTCTTCTGAAAACTGCTTTACCATCCACAAACTTCTTAATTTTTACCTTTTTCTCTTACCATCTCTTTCACATATGTAACTACAATATCCATTATTTTAGATTGTTCTTTGTCTATTTTCCAATTATTGCTTTTCATTTCTCTTATTATACAACTATCTTCTTTAACTTTAGCACTTAAATATTGTGATACCTCTTCCTTCATTCCTTGTAAAAATATTTTTGCCTACATAATAACTCTTTAATTTTCTTTTGATTTTTTTGTAGATTTTTTTCTTCTTTCCTAAAATAATCCCTTTCATTCCTATCTAGACTACTTAAAACATCTTTTTGGATGTACCCATATTCCTTTTTATATTATCATCTTCTCCCATATGAAATATATCTTTTTATATTTTTTTTATATGTTATCCACCATTCTGACCAGTTCATATAAAAATCTCTCATTATTAAATGGTCCTTCCATAACTTTATTATGTTTTATTGACTATTCTTATTCCATTCTTTTCCATTAACTCTCTTAATACCTTTCCCCTATTTATATATATATATATATATATATATATATATATATATATATATATATATATATATATATATATTTTTTATTTTCATCTATTTCAGTCTATATTGTTGAATGATCTTAGGAACCAATCTTTACTGTTTGTGAAAATAATTTGTCTCTGTTTGAAATCTCCCTCTCCAATATGTATTCTTGTTTACATTCCATAATTTTAAATTTCCACATTTCATTATCTCTTCCATTGCCTTCTTATTTATTCTATATTCTTGTTTCTTATGTCTTAAATTACGATTAAAATATTATGTGGCTATTATATCCATATTTACTATGACATAATTTAATATATCTAAAATAATTTCTCCGTCTTTATAAAACACATATGCACATACTGCTATTAATTTATGCACTTTCCCTTCCCATCTGAAGTCCACTACCATCAATCTTCCTAGTCTAAATAAACTATAATCTAAAATCTGTATTCATTTTCTATACAATATAACAATCCCTGAACATTTTTGTGTCCAAAATTCTATGCTATACCACCTGGCCATAATTTCTCTTTTGTTCCCTTTATTCTTTATTTAAAATCATAATGTCTTCTAATACTATTAAATTTATATCATACCTATTACACCATTCTATTATTCCAATTCTCCTAGCTATATTCTTAATACTATTAACATTAATAGATAGACTTCTAAGATCATTTGCTGTTCTTTGTTTTAGTCTACAATAAATTATTTTAATTAGTCATTTCCTTTCTTTTTAACTTTTATTCCTAATTCCTGAAATGTTCATTTCCTGTCTTTAACTATTTTCCCAATAGTACTTTCTTTTTAACTACTTTCCAACTGATACCATATTCATCATTATTCCACTCTCCTCCCAGTCTTCTTTTTGTATATTATCCAAACTCTCTTCATGATTTATATCACTACTTTCTCACTTCTCTTTTTGTTTTTTTTTCTACTTGCATTATCTTTATTCATATTTTGTTTTTCATCTTCAAAATCTCACCTCCTCTTTTTCTCATAATCCAGCCAGACATGTCCCATTTGCTTACACTTATGTCAGATTTCTTTACAATTTTTAGCATTATGACCAGTTTCCCCACATGAATAACATCTTTTTTATCAGAATAATTTATGAAATGACCCTCCTCCCCACAGAAAGAAAACATGTTTTTGGTTGTCCTTAATACTTAACAACAGCTAATTATACTTGGAATATGTACAATTTTTGCCATTCTTCATTTTCAAAATCACATTATATAACCAAGCACCTACCCAAAGTCCTGTATTATCAAAAACTTTTGAAATGTCTTTACTCCATTATTGAAATTCCTTAGCAAATATGTTTTACAGTCTCTCTTTCAGTTTCTATTCAGAACTGTGTATTATTTTTTCCTGTGTTTCTTGAAAAAAAAATCTTTACAACATAATTGTTCTAAGGAAAAATATCTTTTCACTCTCCATACTCCCTCAAATAATCTTCTAAGATCTCAGTAGTCTCAAAGAAAATGGCACAGTGTGTCTCTTTTTTAATTAAAATAAAAGCTCTTACCTCCTGTGCATTTGTACCTATAGGTACAACTATTTTGTCACAAATCTCATATCTGTCCAATTCTGCTTCTTATTTACTTTGGATTCTTATAACATATTTCTTCTTTTGTAACTCTTTCACCGTTTTTATTCTTCCTTTTTTCTTTTGTACCCTTACTATCTCCACAAATGGCTCCTTCTGTTTTTCTTCCATTCTATTGGATTTCTCCATCATTTCACTCCATGACACATCTTTTCCTCTCTCTGGCTTGTTCTGTTTTAATAGATTTTTATGTATATCATCCAGCAATCATCCCAACTGAAGGGTTGTAATTATAATTTATTCCTCACCATTTTGACCCTTCAAACAACTCTTTCTGGAAGATTTCTTCAGAATCTCACATCCAATCTCCTTTTCCATCATATTGAGTAGCTTTCTGTCCTTCTGAAACTGATAACATTACCATGAAGTTGGCACATTCACCTCGACCCTGATTTCTTCACTCACTATCACTGAGCATTATTCTCAAAGCTGCCACTGTGCTAGAAATGGAATGGATGCACCACACTAGATGGCCGCATACACCTCAGGTGTCATATCAGAGTAGACGAAGTCGTCCGATGCCATGAGCAAAATTTCCCCAAGTAGTATGAATTCCACCTCTGGTCTTCCCCTGAAAAAAAGGCTAGAAGCTTAGTGGGGACTAACCACATCAACAAAAGATAAATAAAATAAATAAATACATAGTAAACTCTCTTTCCAACTTTTAGCTAAATCTACCTGCTGACTTACTCTGTCTATGGTAGCAGCCTGAAAGGGCATGCTGACAAATTTTGTAATACATCTCTTTGGAAATGAAGTCTAGAACTAATTTGCCTGAAGCTGTACGTCTACGGTTTTCTATAAACATAGGTAAGGATATCTGCCCGACTTAATCTTGATATATCTTGGAAATGCTTGGAAACTGCTGGCTTTCATTTGGAAGGCAACCTGCAGCATGGTGAGTCAGATGTTAAATTTCTGTAGTTATTCTTGATTTCTAGTGAGCTGTGAATTTCCAGGTATGCATTTCTTCTAGGTATTCTAGTTTCCTTCCATCTCCAAAATATGTGCTGTTTGGCCACTCTAAAATGTCCATCTGTCTTGTACTTACCTTTGGCTTTTGAGGCATGTGTCATGGTTCACCAGTCAATTTACTCAGTTAATTAAACACAGTTATTACATTTTTTTAACAGTTCACTCATTGAGTACAACCAACCTCTCTTTAATTTGTTTGAGACATATTTAGTTCTCCTTTGTCAAAACTGCCATAACTAAGGGGAGCACCAAGGCCTTCTACTATAACACTATTAGGTAAAAGCTGTATGTGAAGCCATGCACACCTTCTTAGAGAAAAACTAGTCACACAAGTTATCAAAATAGCACCATTATAATCTTATCCACAATCTGTCCCAAGATTTAAAAAATTCCTTTAAACAGAAATCACTTTCTGATTTTCATATAAGTGAAATAAAAAAAAAAACAAACTTGCAAGTTCCAGGAGAAGGATACTGTAATACCAAACTCTATGTATGTATGTATATATATATATATATATATATATATATATATATATATATATATATATATATATATATATATATATATATATATGTATATGCATATATATATATATATATATATATATATATATATATATATATATATATATCCACTGCCTCTTTATAAAAGACATCACCATAACAATCAACTCATTAAATGGTGTAAACAAACAAAGCCTTAAGTAAATCAGCTGTATAACTCTATCAAACTTCTAACACAATCATAGCAAGTATAATTTTTAATCATGTGTGGTTAAAGTAATATATGTAAAAACCCATAAACTCCCATTATTGAACACTTTTCTACTGATCCCAACCTATTATTATACTAGCTAATTTGTTATTTTTGTTCAAAGTCTACTCTGTGAGTCAAAGCATTACTAATCAGTATATTTTTTATTCAGTGCAGGGAATCTAGAAGCATTTAAAAGGATTTGCCAATGCAATTCACAATACTCTAAAAGCAAATGAAACAAATGCCAATTACCATAAAGGCAGCTATTTCTCTTTACTGTGACTAATTTCAGTACATTGAACTAGGGCTGCATAAAGCCACTCTTGTCCTCTTTCATGAGGAATAACAGCAGATAAATCTTTAACATCTATAGCAACAAAGAAAATCCCCAGTATATTCACTCTGATGCAAGGATCTCAGAAAGTGCCATAAATCTTCTAAAATATGTGGGCTTTCATTGAAAAAAATCTGTTTAACTTAAAATCAACACAATTCAGTAGTGGTTCCAAACAGGAACCAGCTGCTGCTGCAATTGATCTTAAGGGAGGATCTTTCAAGGACTTGTTTACTTAGGAATGAAAAAAATGGCAGGAATGAAAGTCTTTCAACTGTTAAATATTTCTTAACGAGAACCAAAAATTCATACTCTAAAAAAATATTCAAACAAAATGTCCAGCCTGTGGTAAGCAATGTTAATTTCACTGAACGGCACAGTTAAAAATAGCTACCCTCATTCAAATACCCCAACAATTTTTGTGAGTGTAAAAAACTTTCCATAATAACTACTGTAACACCTTGGTCTGGGTCCATAATGCGTATTGTTCTGTCTCCTTTTAAGCCCATTAGTAACATCCTTTCATGTTTAGTTAAATTGTAATGTTTATAAGACTTCTTACTACTCTTTGCCTGTCAAAAAATGTGTTTAATATCTTGAATATCTGGTTCACGCAACCTTTTGTAAAGTGCTAACAAGGGCGGGGGGACAAGTGGTGGGTTTTATATATATATATATATATATATATATATATATATATATATATATGTGTGTCCCTATAAATCTATGTCTATATTTATAGATACCTATGTGTGTGTGTGTGTGTGTGTGTGTGTGTGTGTGTGTGTGTGTGTGTGTGTGTGTATGCGCATGCGCACATTTCCATCATCAGGTGAATTACATTCTCAGTTGAATTATTATAAATTGAAGAAGAAAGGAATTGCTGGTAATTTTTGTTAGTGTCAGACTCAAGGGCAGATATCTCCCTTATAGAACGTGATGTCATGAGAAGAAGACATGTGATGAAAGATCTTTATTAAGATGATGAATTTACTGAGATAATTTAAGGTGATTCTTTTCTCTCAGTCTGTAACTGACAAAATGATGTGAATTCAAGTAATTGTATTTCATAAGGGACATCAGCCATGCAGACAAAGACCCCATAAACCTCATTCTCTTATCTAAGTAAAGCAACGTCATCAGTTCTGAATGTAACTTAAAACACATGAATAAACATTTCCATACATTTGTCAAAAGTGGTTTTGCAAATCCAACTTAAATTAATAAATAAATAAATAAAATTAATAATGTGAAATAGATTATTTTTTTTGCCCTGGCAAAGCCATACCTCCAGACTAACAATACAGGTGCTGTGTTTCACACACTCCCTTCTAAATAAAACCAATATCAAGATGAAAGCACCTTTGTGGCATTCTCAGAAGTGTCATTCTCAGCCACTGCATACTAACAGACAGTCTGTATGCCAGTACCAGTGCACAGCTTTTTGTAATATACCTTACCATTCTACCATTCTACCATTATACCATTCATTGCACTTTGCTGTAATTGCTGTTCTAAGCAGTAACACAAGATAGCAGAAAGAGTCATTTAGTAGAAATAGTTATTGTAAATAATGGGATATGGGGTTTGAGATTTCCAGCTCATGGATAGAGTTAATTGCAATATATAACCACAAGCTACTGAAAAAGTTACCTAAGATGTAGGGGGTGGTCATGTGCTGGTGAATCTAGGAACAATTTTGGCAGAAAATCATGGTGAAGAAGTGTGCACGATAGGCCTTTGCCCAATAGCCAATAAATCATTTTCAATCTCAAAAGTCAGATATCTAGACCTTAAAACTATATCAGGTCTCACCATCTGGCAGTGCAAACATTGGCTCTGGGTGATTTGGTTACACTGAATAATGCTTATGTGAAATCTTGACCGCATGTAAAAATGTGGAATAATGATGATGATGATATCAAGAACTTAACACAGAATAAGACATTTATTAAAAAAGATTAGACAAATAAGGCATGTAATCACTTTGTTATATCCCCTTCTTCAAATGTAAAAAAAAAAAAAAACTTTCTCTAAAAAAAGCACTGTTTTATATGTGAGTCAAACTTTAAAAGGTTCAATGAAACATACAAGAGAAGGTATATGCCCTGACTTATTACATTCATTGTTGTTTGTTATTTTCTAACAATCATTCATCTTTATTTGTTTGTTTATTTGTATTAGTTTATTTATTTATATTAGTTAAATGGCTACGTGGACCAGTCCAAAATTATCCTTTTCTGCTATGAACTATGTTGAAACACAGTTAAGAGACATTAACATAAAGAATGGCTTCATTTGTAAAGGAAGGCTCCTTATTAAAATGTTGACAATCAAACTGCCGAGTGCCGACAAGCTGAAAAAAAAAGGCCAAAAACACAGGAAAAGAGTGAACTTTGAAAATTGCTCTTCTCCTTTAAACTTCTTTCTGCAGGGCCCTTTACATCCTCTGAACTTATATGTACCAACCCTGAGTTCACTATACCTTGATAAAAGGAAATATACTAAGAAATGTCATCTTGGACAGTATATATAAGTCCATTTTAATATTGTAGCCATTCAGTTCCCATTTTTGAGACTCACTCTAGCAGATCTCAACATTTCAAATGATTACCTCTAAAGAACATAACATGCAAAAAGCACAAATAATTGTCAAGAGATAAAACTATAATGACATAAGGATACCAGGTATGTGTTTGATAGACTAGTACTGTATAACATTGTCATGTTTTATTTTAATTTGGGGTATGTTAGAACAGAGTACTACAGTTAATCTTTCATGAATAAATATACTTACAATATTATATACATATTTACAATATTTAGTTTTAATAATCGTATATACTCATCAGCATGAGTCTTTTCAGTTATTAACTGAGGAGAGAGGAAACAGAGGCAGATAATAAAGTTAGGTGAATAAGGTGGCCATATGGGGTTAAGACTAAAAATTAGCATTTAGATTTTTTAATGTTGTAAGGAATAAAAAAAAAAAAACTGTATAGTAGTTTTGTTTCTAATGTTTGCAGGTATAGAGTTCTACACACTGGGAAAAGATTTAGAGAACACATGTTTGATGATATTGATTGTGAATGTTGTATCACATTTGGGTATAACAGTCTGGTGGCTGATGTTATAGTGAATAAGTGTGTTCATTCTGATGTAGTTTACTGGTACAGAACAGTATTCTTTAAGTAGTATGTTGCACAGTATGCTAGCAGATAAATAACTGTCTCTTTCTATGATGGCAAGGCAATCTGCATGTGAAAGAAGTTTTCAGTGATGGGTCTGTTAATGTGCACGTTTTACAGATCTACATATTTTGTGCTTTCTGCAGGAGGTTAGTGGCATGATTGCTGTATATTGTTATAGGAACTAGTACATATTATACAACAATCCCCCATTAATATTCCAAAACGTGAACACTGATTGGTCAGCATGCACGTTGTAAATCAGACTTATACTAATGGAAAAAGGTCGCCCGGACTTTTTCCATTAGTATAAGTCTTTTTTTTTTTTTTTTGGACAGCAACGGAGAATGGAAGAGCTCCATTGCTGTTATCTCGCTATGTTAAATGAGTTTATCATAGCAAGATATCTTAAAAAAGCAACAGAGATCTTCCTTTCTCTGTTGCATTTTTTAAAGCAGTCTCGATATGTAAACTCGTTTAACATAGCAAAACAGCTTTAAAAAAAGCAATGGAGAAAGGAAAATCTCTGTTGCTTTTTTTTAAAGCTATCTCACTATATTAAACTCTTTTAACATAGCGAGACAAGTTTTTTACAAGCAACAGAGATCTTCCTATCTCAATTGCTTCCACACACACAGTTCTGATGTACTGCATAACCATACTCATGCGCAGTACATCAGAACTGCCGCAGAATACTGGACAGCTGCGGAAGGGCAGCAAGGAGGCATTATACAATGCCATTAATTAAGAAAAGTAAGTATTTTTTGTTAAATAATGTCATTGCATAATAGCAATAACCCACTTCTGGGTGTGGGTGATGCTGGATTTAACCACAGTTGTCTTTGTTTGGCCACTCGGACTTTGCCCTCATGACCAAGCCACACCAACCGTGGGTAAATCCAGCATTACCCACACCCAGGCATGGGTTATTGCTTCATTAAATTATAAGTAGCTGAATATTCTTAAATATAGAAAAGTGAGATTCTTGGATAATAAAATTTGAACATTTTTGCAATATTTAGGTTCCTAACAATCTTAGATACATTTTGTTTTCTACATGATAGTTAAATATATCTTGATTAAGATATACTCCCAAGCATTTATAGCATGGATTGGTTTGTGTGTTAATATTCCAGAGCTCTAGCAGTTGGATTATTTGTTGCTTGCCAGATTAGGTGAGGATTCCAGACATCATAGCATTGTTTTTTTTTTTTTTTGTCTGGGTTGATGCACAATTTCTAAGAGTGAAACCACTGGAAAGACTGCAAAATGTTTGCTGTAGCCATGCTTGTAGTTTGAGCAGTATATGACCATTATATGGACAAGGTTGCTTTGGGAAACCTAGAAGAAAAAGAGTTGCTGAGTAATGAGGGAAGGCTAGAACCTAATATTCATCATTAAGGTACTTCGGGTTGAAAGACAAAGGTAGTAAAAAAATCAGTTCTATAGATGTATTTCTTTGGTTTAGCTGTGGTCTTCTGAGCAGGCCAGACAAACTATAACATGGGTGGAGAAAACAAGTTTAATTCATTCTTACTACAAGAGTATAGTCATCAGGAAAGCACATTTCCTCTGATTCTTGTACGAGTAGCCTTGTCTTTACAGGAGACTTGCCTATGCTCTCAGAGTACACTCATCACTGTTTTCAAAGTCTAATTGGTGAATTTCTTGTAAAGTTACATCCATAAAACTAAGGCAACAATGTGGCATCTACAGACTAACACGATTTGCTAAGAACACATTGTGAAATGATCAATGTGGGGTATATAGAGATGGAGCTATTAAGGACTATTGGCAAAAAGTTCTCTTCAGAGTAAGATATTGTCTTGATGGGGATGGTGTATTCAAGTACTGGATGTTTGTTAAAAAATATATTAAAACATGGTGGGTAATGTGATGACATTTTGAGATATAAATGCTCTTTTTTGAAGGCAGTTATCACTATTACCTGTATTTTCATAATTGTGTTAATGTCATCAAAGCTGTGTGACCATCTTATACAAAACATTTAGGCACACAATGCTGCCAATGATGCTTGCCATCTAACACAGATTATACTGTACATTAATATTGTTTTGAAACATTGTGAAATTATTGCATGAATAATTTGCATAGAATTGGCAGTATCACAAACAGTGGTATGCTATTCCCTCTTATTATACATCATTGGAAAGCTCTTGAACAGGTGAACAATTTCCTCATATCTTGGTTATGTCTTTCTAAAATTAGCGAAATAACAACTCTTTGCTTGACCATAGCCCTAATATTTTGTCAAAAAAATGCAGTTTTCTTTCATAAATGTGCAGCATAAAATTGGTATCTAGACAGACCTTTGGCTCTAACAAGGCTCACTGTCTACTGAATAGCCATCATATTCTACATATTTTTAAACTTTCATCATTTATCAGACATTATAAATCTAAAGTAACATTTTTTCAGTAAAGGATTTTGGAGCAAAGCACTCAGGAAGCAAGTGGTTTCCTGGCTTAGCTCAATTCTGGAATCAAAGGTGTTAATTAGCCTACTGCTGTTCAGGATTCAATAAGTTAAACATTTAATTAAAACACATTGATCAATTACATGAAATGATTGTTTAACTCATTGTCTCTAACATCAACATGTTTATCTAGGATTTAAACTCGGGACCTCTCACACTTGAAGTGAAAATTATACCACTCGACCAGCAAGACACAATAATTTTATCAGTATCCTTCCTTCATCTTTGGCTACTTTGTAGAACAGATTGTTTCTTATAGGTACAATGGCAAGTACTACTAACTTCATTGTATTTAAAATTTGTTATATTCCCACTATCTGTTATTTATCATTGGTTACCTTGTAAAGTAGTTTGCTTCTTATAGGTAGGTACTAGGCTAGTTGCCGCAGTAGACCATTTTAGGCCTAGTCATTTCCTTTTCAAAGGTAAGATTCAAAACCTGTACCTTGTGTCTATGAGGTTCATAGGTCCATAGGTGTGTACTAGGCTAATGACCCTGGAGCCTTTACAATCCTAGCCCACAGGATTACCCTGGCATCGTGCCACCCAACCTTAGTTTCTAATGCCTCTGTCGAGTAGAGCCACTGGAGTGATCCCAAGGGTGAATTTTCTATTTCCCATCTACTCATCAAGATTTTTCATGAAGAGGGCCAGTGAGGTGCTCTGCTTGACATGTACAGGAAGTCTACTCCATAGCATGGGCAGTCTCTGGGTTATGAACCTGTCCCTCAAGCATCTTCTGTAGATTGTGGTAATGAGGTTGAGGTCTCTGGAGTGTGTGATGCAGAGGGATTGGCATTTCTTTAGAT
>NC_056733.1:1658654588-1658682088 GCF_019279795.1 Protopterus annectens | reverse complement strand
TTAGTTTCATTATATAGCCTTTGAATTGTATGTATTAAACAGAACTGCCACATGCTGACCTTGAGATTCACCTTCCTCTTTACAGAGCATTGGGTTTTCAAGTAGAAGTGTGCATGACTGTAACTATTAGCTCCCCCTCAGCTTAATGTGTAATCTATTTCACTTAATTCACACACTCATTCAACTACAATCTCCCTGGTTTGTAATATTTAGACCTCTTTAACTCCACGTAAAATCCCTAACAACTGTAAACAATGTAATCTTTAACCAATCATGTTTTGCCACTAGTTACTAAACAACACACTTATTTCACCTTTGATTATAAAATCTTCAACAAGTGTTACCAAACACTTAGCAACAACACCTAAACCCTTCTACACTTAAATATAATATAAATAAAATGAAAATGTTTCCCATTCACATATTCCTCACATCAAGCTTCCTCACCACTCTAGCTTGCCTCACAACATACCACATATCTATCTTTCACCATACAACAAATAATCTAAAAAAGAATATGAATTATAATGCCAATCTTCAGCAATCTCTAAAGCACTCACAAAAAGCAGCACCAAACACCACACATACACTGACACCCAGTGAAGCCCTAAGAGAAAAATCCATAAGGCAAGCCAACACATTACCCAGAATACCTGTCACAGGGGACCCCACTGTATTACACACAGATGCCTCACTCACCAGACAGAGCAAGAACAATATAATGTTTTCTTATATAGAGACAGGATTCATTCAATTATGTGCACAATTGAAGTCACTACACCACAAGTACAACTATAATTATATCATAGCCCATGTAGGTAGTAATGACCTGAGACACACTTCCCTGGACTATATAAAGCAAGACATTGTTGATCTCTCTCTGAACTAGTGTCTCAGGGAGGTATGTGTCTTACATTATGCAGCATTCTACCTTCACCAAAGATGATGCCATGGTATGAACAAAAGATGACTGACTTCAATAATTGGCTTAGTATCTGTTGTCTTCCTAAGGAGATTAAACATTAATCAGCCTGGAAGGACATGGTTAACAAACCATTTTGTATTACAGAGGATGGTCTGCAACTATCTCCATAGTCTTCTAAATATTGGCTAAAAACTTTATCCACCCCCTTAGAGCCTTTTTTAGGCAATGCCCAATTGACAAAGCTACCAACATAGTAAATAAAACCTGAAGAAACCTAAAGATGCTACATCTCAATGCTGGGAGCCTGAACAAGAAACTCCACACCCTACAAGCTCTCCTTACTTTGGAGAAAATAGAGATCTTTACCATTATTGAAATGTGGTTTAAATCCACAAGTACTCTTGCAGTGCAATGCTTCATTGCCTTCCTCACATTTAGGCCATCAGCTGCACAGACACGGACAAAAGGTGGATGAGTCTCAATCTGTATAAGCAACAAGTATAACTCTAAGTTGGTTGAGCATAACAATGCCCTAGAATTTATTCCCATGCAAATCACCATAGACAAAGTCCCATACAATGTCCTAGCAAGGTATAGATCACCCTCGATTTTCCAAAAATCAAATAGTTCATACCCAAACCTATGAAGACACTCAACATTAAACCAAATACCCTATTCATGGGAGACTTTAACTACCCCTCTATAGACTGTGAACCATACACAGCCTCATACTTGCAGGCACAACAATTGCTGGATTCTATTAACACAGTACCCTCAACTAGATAGTGCACCATTATGGAGAGTGCTGCAACACCCCCTCTCCCCATGTCAAGTCCTCATTTATTGGGTTGGCCCACAAAGCTGTCTCCTTTGAAATAAAAACAGCTACATAATCATATCAAAGTTTGTACCAATTAGGAACTATTCCATAGCAAACTACTCCCTGATAAGTGATACTACATCAAAATGTGATGCACCTCTCTACCCTGAGGTCACAACAACCTATGCGGAATTGATCACACAGACCCTACATAACCATGTAAGTGCCTGTATAGAGCCTCTTGTACCTACTAGAAGTAAATGCAAAGCAAACTCTAAAAACAAACCACACTGGTGGAATCCTAACCTTAATAGGGTATATAAAAAAGGAAAAAGTAATTGCAAAAATCTGAAAGAGCAGCTCTCATAATGATAGCAGCTCTCCAATGAAACTAAACCAGAAGTTAAGATGAGTGATTAAGTACAACAAGGCTAATTACAAGGTCACAATATCCTCACAGTCGATAGAAAATCACAAGGTCTTCTACAGCTATGCCTGTAACCTTAATGGGCAGCACACATAGGTTCATAGGTTCATAGGTTGGTACTGGGCTATCTGCCTGAAGGCATATATTAGCCCAGCCATGTTTTGCGGTATTCACTGCCCCTTTAGTAGTTCCCTAGACCCTTGTACTACCAGCTAGTACCCTTGGTCCCTATCTAGTAGTGCTGTTGGTGTGATCCCCGGTGTGAACTTTCTGTTACCCATCCACTCATCAAGGTTCCTCTTGAAGAGTGATAGTGAGGGGCTCTGTCTTATGTAGATCGGGACCCTGTTCCATAGTAAGGGAAGTCTCTGTGAAGGGAATCTATCCCTCCAACATGTTCTATTCATTGTTGTGTTGAGGTTTATATCCCTAGAGTGTGTAGCTCGAGTAGATTTGGTTTTGCTAAGATGGAGCATGTTCAACAATTCTGGGTTGGACATGGCTCTGTACGTTAGACAGAGATCGCCTCTGAGAAAGCGGTATGCAACAGAGAACATTCTTAGCTTTTTCAATCATGCTGCATAGGGCAACTGTTTGAGGCCAGTAATCCTCTTGGTTAGGTACCTGTGTGGTCTCTCCAGCTGCTGGAGATGTCTAGCCAGGTACATTCCAATTGGTGCATTGTACTCAATAATGGGTCTGATGAGGGAAGGGTAGAGGGTCACTGTTACATCCTTAGATATTGATGCAAACCCTTTTTTGATCAGATGGGTCACATAGAAGGATTTTCTAACCACTTTGGCAACATGGTTATCAAAGGAAAGCTGACTATCTACTTGGGTCCCTAGATCCCTTATTTCTTCTTCAGATTTCAGGGGATTACCTCCTATGTTGTAGTTTGCCAGTACTCTGTTTTTCCCAAAAGGGATTACTATGCATTTTTTTTGCATTTAGTTTGAGACCATGGCTTCAACGCCATGCATCAGTCTCATTTAGGCCCTTCTGGAGGATCTCCATGTTGGCCGGAGACTCTATTATAGCACCCAGTTTCAGTCTGTTGAACTAGTGGTCAGTAGTGCCACTTTCACTGAGCAGAGCAACATAGTGAATTTGCTGGCTGACAAATTCAGCCTAAACTTCATCCTACCATTCCCCTACCTCCCTCCATGAAATACTTACAAGTAACATCCCCTAAATGTTAACAGTAAGCAGCTCCTGGTGCTACTTGATAAAGCCAAAAACACAGCCTCAATGTGTCTGACAATATCCTGGGATGGCTCTTAAATAGCTGGAAACATGATCTGTCAGGACCACTTGAGACACTTTTCAACTATAGCCTCAATACATGCTCTGTACTTCAAGAATGAAAGACTGCAATGGCCACCCATTTCATAAAGATGGACCATCAAAGGACCTCAGAAACTACAGACCTATTAGTCTGACTAATCTAATAAGCAAACCCATGAATCGCATGATCATGAAAATGATCAGCAAAGACATAGAAAACTTTCAAACATTGAACCCAATCAGACTTTGTTAAGGGAAGATCATGCCTACTAAACCTGATATACTTCTTTGAGAAGGCCATCAAGGCACTGGATGAGGGGAAAATGTTGTATACCACCTACCTGGACCTGGCTAAGATATTCAGTACAATCCTTGCCTCCTGTATAGCTGACAAACTCACCATACCAGCTGACTTACAGGCAAGGCCCATGAGGTCACAACTGTTGCTAGCACCGCTACTAAGAGACTTTTCACCAGAGGGGTACTTCAAGACTCTGTGCTGGGACTGTTCATATTTGGCATATACATCAAGTCAAGGGCTGTTGACTAACCAAATTAACAGATGACTGCAAATTTGGAGCTATCATAGATTCCTCTCATGACCCAAACATCTTCAAGAGGTTCTAACACAGACAAATGACTGGTGCCAAAGTCACAGACTAAAACTCAATCCCAAGAAATGCATTATAGTGTCTTTTGGGAAAAACTGCCACACAAGCTAATTACTCCATTGATAAGAGACCCCTAAGAGTTGACCCACTAGTTAGTGATCGAGGAACATATGTAGACAGTAATCTAGCCTTTAACCAACATGTAGCCAGGTTAGTAAGAAAATCATTTTATGTCAGCCAACATACAAGTAACAGCATGGCATCACTTCCAAGGAAGTCATAGTGTGACTTTATTCAGCACTTATCAGACCAGTCATTAAGTATAATGCCTGCTTCTGCATGTACTTGACCAAACATGTACCACAGTTTAAATGCCCACAAATGTTCCTTGCCAGGTTAACCCAGGGTATAAACACACTGTCCTATATGAAGTACTTTATCACTGTACTCCATCTCCTACAGGTTACTGAGAGATGATCTATGTCTGACATAAAAGGTGTCCTCAGATCCAGCTCTGACAGATTGTTTGTACATCTACAAAATTAACAGCTTCTGAACCACTATATCCAAGGATTTAAATTTTGCTTGTGACATAAATATGATATGTTGGTGTGACTGATGTGTGTCTCAGATGATCCCCATAGTCTGGAACAGGCTTCCCATCCATGTGAAACAGTGTCTATTCCTAACTCTAAGTGTAACCATGACTGAAGTATGGGAAATTGGAAATTTACCTTGGATCTGTCCCCTATGTTTCTGATAGACAGTGGCAGAGATTAATGCCTAAACTAACATACCTCCCCACATATCCTCTAGAAGCATCCTAACTAACATATTCCCTCCTAATAAGCGCCCATGATACATAGGGTCACAATTGGGTTAGATTGAGTGGCTAGGCTTATAAAGGCCATGTTGGTCATTAGCCTGGTTTATAACTATGAACCTATGAACTATGAACCTATGAAAACTGCTTAAATCATATTACTATATCAACAGAATTATACTTAAAAACAAATGATCCTAATTGATAGAAAGTTATGAGATGCACTAATATGGTAAACCACACATAGAAACTACACCAAATCTGCGTCTTCCTGAGATTTTTGTCATGTGGTGACATAAAATTTAGTTTAGGTCCTAGCAGTAGCATCTTTTCCCTTCACCCTCAGCTCAAACGGTAGCTCAAACACAGTGTCAAGAAAATCTCCCATTTCAGTACAAGAATAATTTCTGATAAAACCAGTGAAATACATTCCTGGAGATCATATTGTCAGCTTAACATACTTGCCATATGAAAAGCATGGCTCGAACCATATATAATAGACAATGACATTATACCACAAGAATGCAGCTTACTCCAAAAACTTAATCTTATGTAAAATTTTCATAATAATATTCACATTCAGCAAAGCTGAACTACCCCTAACTACCTTAAACCTTAATATGCAGAAGACAGTAAATATTTTTTACCTAATATAAACAACCATTAAATACAAATAAAAAATGTATCTCAGAAATATAGACTGAAAGACACAGCTACCTTTCAAAACCCAATAAGCTCATAAACAGTATAAGAAATTCGGAAATGTTGCTAAAACAATTAAAAGAATTAAGAAAAACTATTATAATTATAATAATTTATTTAAAAAATGAGCACAATCCCAGAATTTTCTGAAACACTATCAACACATTAGTAAGCCTAGTAGAAAGTCTACTTTAAAATATTTCACTAACATATTCAACGACCACATAGCTTATACTCTCAACTCCCCCTTTAAAGATGCCAATTAATGTTTTTAAACTTCCTTTTTATCCAGTACTTAGCTTATTAAAAAATTAAGCAACAAGCTTCAACCCATAGCCCAAGCACAAGCTACCCCGTGAATTCTTCCCATTGGCAGCTGAATGAATTGCGTAGTCATTGTCCATTTTAATAGTCCGTTCTAGAAAAGAGGTATATAAATATTGCAGAAACAATCCCTGTCATTTATCATGACAATGGTGGCAACTTTATTGAACCTACTAACTATAGACCTATCACAACTATCACCCAACTCAAAATGTTAGAAATATGAAATCATATACAACAGTCGGATTGTCTAAACAACAAAAAACTTACTCTGCACTTTACAACATGGCTTCAGAAAAAAATCAATAAATAAATAACACAGCACTGCAAGTGCACTGTGATCTTTCCTGGAAGTAATCAATAAAAAATAGAAACCAGGGTCAGCTAGAGGTGCCCCTTTAACTGGAGATGTCTAAAGCATTCAATACCATCTCCCACCCTTTACTGAAAGTCCATATGATCGATGGGGTCCATTCCCATCATGGTAATAGAAACCCAAAAGACTTGGAGACATTACAGAATAGTAAGACTTGCAAATCTCAACATCAACCACTTTTCTATATTGCAGTTTCAAATTTTCCTTTCTCAAAGATCACAAAGTGTCATATGACAAATCCTCTATTCTACATTCTCAACTGTTACAGTAAAGACACCAAAAAATTCAGTACTGTGACCTCTTCTTTTTAACATTTTTGTAAATTAAATAAATAACTCAGTAACACAGTGCTCACTCATTTGATATGCAGATGTTTTCATTGTAGGTTTTGTGACTATTTCCTAAAGTCATCTACAAACTCTAACAAAAGAAATGTTTACACATATTGAAAAATGGACCACACAATTCCAGCTTTGATTAAGGCAGGAAAAATCCCTTTTCCTCCACTAAGTGATGAAGGCTAAAAAGCTGCATTGGCTTGAACTACCTGACCTGTTAGGCCACTCCCAATTCAACATATTTTATTAATTCTTACACAAACTACTTAAATTATCAAATTATATAACAACCTGTTCAGAGATATGTCACCCCCATGAAATTCCAAGTGACAAAATTGAAATGTGATACTTACTCAAAGATGACAAATTGGGTCTATATTAGCACACTGAAAACTGAATTGCGCGAATCCAGTTTGAGCGACACAGAAAGTGCAAATATCTGAAATATTGCAAGAATGACCGGGGATTGCCATAGGGAATTTTTCCCTTTACTTCAATGGAGTGCGATCTCGGAGTTGGTATATTTAAGCAGCGGGGGTGTGGGGTGGTGCAGGGGGGCAAACCCTCCATGCATAAAACAGTTAGTGACAGATTTCATCTGATAGGTTTTTTTATTTTACGGTTTTGAAATTTGTAGATTTCGCGCTTTCTGTGTCGCTCAGACTGGATTTGCGCAATTCAGTTTTTGTTGTACTAATATAGACCCAAAAAATCAACATGGGGATGCTGTCTACCCAGTATTTGTAGCAAAAATATAACCTGTTGCCTTAAATATTCTGACTTGAACCACATACTAAAAATTTTCTGAGAGTATGCATAGTGCATGTGACATCTAATTAAACCTGCACAGGCTCCTGTCCAAATAGATAGCAACTCTCCTCTACCATTTTGTGAAATCTGCTGACAACTCTTCTCTCAGGTAAGCCTTCTTGTCATTTTCCACTATGCTCCTCTCGTTTTTCCTGCCCCTCTCTCTTTCTAACATATTAACATCTAAACCCATTTCCTTTTTTCCTACACTGTCTCTCCACCCTCTATACTCCCCCACACCCACAACTCTTGTATACACATCTATGTAAATAGTTGGCTTATTTTTCTTTTAATTTCACTGTGAAATCTCTGTTCAGAAATATTTTATATGCATTTGTTTAGATTCTGCTATTGTAGTATTTCTGTTGTCATTTTTATCTATAAATAGTAGACTCTGAAAATAAAATCTTCTTGAAGATTTTCAATGCAGGACTCTGCTAAAAAGAGGATTTGTGTGGCATTCCCATATAATAAATATAAACCAACAAACAAGAGTGTAATAAATAAATAAATACATTTATAAGAGTCACTGGTGAAGTATATCTTCCCGCGGTTCCCCTTCACAAGATCGAATGGATGGAAGCCTGCAATTCATAATCTCGAGATCAGAATCTCGAACTTCCATTCACTCGAATTGTGAATGGGAGCCTTAGGTTTAAAAAAATAAAAAATTAACTTACCTTATTGCAGGGGGCCAGGTCCCCCTGTACCCTAGCAGTTTACATGTGAATGCTCTGTGACCACACTATAGCTGAGGAATGGAAAATCTTCCGTTTTGCTCATACGCGTATAGCACAGAATGAAAGATTTCCCTTTCCTTCACTATAGTGCAATCTCGGAGTAGGTATATTTAGGTAGGGGGGTGTGGAGGGTGCAGGGGGCCTTGTGAACACATTTGAAAGGTGTTAATTTTTTATTTTTTTGTCCCTTTCATATGTTCGAGTTTCTCTAAATTCAAGATTCTGGTTTCAAGTTTATGACTTTCAAGTTTAGAGAAATTCGATCATATGAAGGGGAACCATTCCTGCATATGTGTTGAGGTTGTTTCAGAGTTTTACTAGGACTGCCTGTACTACTGCATCCCTTTTTCTTCATACAGGGTAACCTTACTCTTTATACAGTAGTCTAAAACATACTGATATGAATGAAGACAAGAGCATCATTCCTGCAAAAAAAAAGGGATTCCCTGTGCTAATAAACACAGCTCTATCCTGTAGCATGCAGTTGTGCCTCTGTAGGTTACCAGCTGGATAATCTTTTGCTGCATGTATGATTTGGAAAGCACTAGCTGACATAAGTATTCCGTACATGGAGTGCAATGTCTGCAAACTAGGACAAGACAGTGTAGATGGTCTTGTTCTACTGTGTTTAAATGTTTACGAGCTGTTCAATACTCTGATGCCTTGAAATATTGCTTAGGAAAATGTTTCATGGCACATCAGTGACTATAAATATTTTTCTGAGTCTCAGCATTTTAAGATTATATCAAATGTACAGAATATATGTGTGTGTGTGAATGAGAGGGAGGATAGAGGAATGGTGAGGATGCAAGGAGTAGAGGTGGTGAAGGTGGATGAGTTTAAATACTTGGGGTCAATAGTTCAAAGTAACGGTGAGTGTGGAAGAGAGGTGAAGTAGAGAGTACAGGCAGGATGGAGTGGGTGGAGAAGAGTGTCAG
Organism: Protopterus annectens; assembly: GCF_019279795.1. Taxonomy (NCBI): domain Eukaryota; kingdom Metazoa; phylum Chordata; order Ceratodontiformes; family Protopteridae; genus Protopterus; species Protopterus annectens. Next base: position 1,658,672,967 of record NC_056733.1, on the reverse strand, counting down.
GAGTGATTTGTGACAGACGAGTACCTGTAAGAGTGAAAGGGAAGGTTTACAATAGGGTAGTGAGACTAGCTATGTTATATAGGTTGGAGACAGTGGCAATGACAAAAAGGCAGGAGTATGAGCTGGATGTGGCAGAGTTAAAGATGTTAAGATTTGCACTGGGTGTGATGAGGGTGGACAGGATAAGGAATAAGTATATTAGAGGGTCAGCCCAGGTTGGAAGGTTTGGAGACAAAGCCAGAGAGGCAAGATTATGTTTGTTTGGACATGTGCTGAGGAGGGATGCTGAGTATATTGGGAAAAAGATGCTAAGAGGGAAGCTACCAGGAAACAGGAAAAGAGGAAGGCCTAAGATAAGGTTTATGGATGTGGTGAGAGAGGACATGCAGGTGGTTGGTGTGACAGAGCAAGATGCAGAGGACATGAAGAAATGGAAACAAGTGATCTGCTGTGGCGACCCCTAATGGGAACAGCCGAAAGAAGATGATGATCAAATGTACCAAAGATCTCCTGTGTAGATTACATGTAAGACAGCAGATGAAACCGTTGAGGTTTTGTATTAACTCCTCCCCAGCATTATGTCATTAACAACACAGGGCAAGTCACCTTCATATGTCTACAGAAATAACACGTGCCACTTGTGTGATCAAGAAAGGAACCATTTTGGAATGTAAGACTGACATAAGCACCTATAAGCTATAATCTGTAAATTGCCTTATACTGGTTAACAGAAATGTGTGATCATTCACTGCTGTTTTGGATAAATGTTTAAGGCCATTTTCCATATAAATGCGTAATTTTAATCTATAGGTGGGAAACACAAAATGTATCCCATGATTGTCCACTTGTACTAATAGACAGAGGCAACCCCTAAATACTTTGTCTTGTGCATGGGTCCCCTCAAATTATCTATGATATGATCACAGTTATTCTCATAGGGGTAATATATAAGTATAGACCATGGGATGGGCAAAGCCATTTTCTAATTAAATGGGCTAGGTTAATTTCAGTACAAAACGGGAAACTGGGCAGAATTTAAATGACCCATAAGGGCATCTAGCATAGTACTTATATATGAACCTGTAAAACATTTGACCATGGAGATAAATTAATAACTCAGAAACAAATGAATGACATGGGTTAAAATAGGTTCATTAGTAAGTATTAGGCAGTCAGTGTCAAGAAAACTGCAAGCCTAGCTTATAACTCCTTTTCAAATGTTCCTTCCTGTCTCAGTGAGGATAACTCAAGAAAGACTGGTGGAGAATCCAAGGTTGTCCCTCTGTTTATATACATCTACCATGATGGTCGCAAGGTGGCTACTTTGCTTGACATATAGTGGGAGTTTTTTCAGAGGCTGGGGATATATTGGGATATTAATCTACTGCACCTGTATGTCTTGATGAATGGGTATTTAAGGAATCATTTATTCTGTGAAGAAATAGGAGATCTAAGGGAATCAGATATCTCAGGGTATAAAGTTTAGACACAGATTCCCATGGAGGAGGTTGTAACAGTCTCACTAAAGAGAAAGAAATAAAACACAAGAAAAACCAAGCCAAGACAGAGTTTTCACTGTGTGATACCTTAATCCTTCTGTAATAGAGGACCATGGGATGTATGCAAATGACCCCTTAAGAACATCAAGTATTCAACAATATGGCTTCTGAATGTTTAGCTCTCTTAACTGGGTATTTAAGGAATCAGTTATTCTGTGAAGGAATCAAAGATCAACGGGAATCAGATATCTCAGGTATAAAGGCTAGACACAGATTTGCATGGGGCAGTTTATAACAGTCTGATAAAGAGAAAAAAAAACACAAGAAAAACCGAGGCAACTTATAGTTTTCACTGTGTCATACCTTAGGTCTTCTATAATACAGGCCAATGGGATATATGCAAATGGCCCCTTATGAACATCACATGTTTTAGCAATATGGCTTCTGAATGCTCATGACTTTTTCCTTTTTAAGTCTTTATGGACAGATTCAGGCCAACAAAGCCAAACTTGTGCATGTCCACAGCTAGTGGCATTTGGTAGCATTTTTCCCTAAAATAATATCCTTTTTAACCAGGTAGGCCCACTGGGCACACAGTCCCTTTTCAGAGGTGACTCAGGTTTAATGTCATGCTCAAGGTCAACAGCAGGCAAAGAGAAATTGCAGCTCACACTCTTAACTCTCTGGACCACCTGCCAGGCAGTCTATTTACAAATAATCTAACTAAGTGGAAACTCTTCAGGAAGTCCTCTAATCACAAACATTTAAGTAAAAAATGCACACCAATGCCCCAATATGGAACAAACAAGAGACAAATGTAAGTGCTTTTGTTTTTTAATATTCACTAAAACCTTCATCAGAACTTCCTTTATCTACCACATAACTCATTTAAATACTAAACAAAGAATTAAACAATTCCACAGCTGTCACATCACATCACTTGTGTACACATTTACTAAAGATAAACAATTCTATAATGAAAATGTGAAGTCCTAAGTATGCTGTTAAACCACTTAGTAAATGTTCCATTCCACAGATAAAAGTACGAATCATCAATGTAAAAAATGTGTATGAAGCGGAACAAACCAAGCCTCAATGCTGATGTTGAATAAAATAAATAAAATGGTCTTTATTGTACAAAGATAAGCGCTTTCGCATTCAAGGTTCTTCAGATCAAAACAGTAAATGAATCCATATTACTTTAATATATACTGAATTCAGTTGTTGCAATAACCAATCAATTGTTGCAATAACCAATCAAGAAAATTGTTTCATTAAATTCTTAAAGTAACATAGTTAAGTATAGGTTACTTTGCCAAAAACAACAACATATATATAAAAAAAAATGTTTTGTGTTGTATTTTATTCTAAATATCTGTATATTCATAAAATATGTGTGTAAAAAATAATAATAAATAAAACACAATCCTATAATAAAATGCTTGCTCTCGTATGAAATTACTGACTTCTAAACATTCTTTCTTTTTTTTTCAAAACAGGTTTATTGTTTTAACATATAAGAGAAATATCATAACAATTTTATACAAGTAATTAAAAATAGGTATTATTATAATATTCAACAAAACAACTAAAGTATTTACAAAGACATCCACTACAATCAGATCAATTAATTAAACTAAAATACCATGCTATTGAAATTAAAATTTTTTTAACAAATTTTGTAAATTATCCCATACAATAAAATAAGATGTTTTTCTGTTTGTTCTAGTCCTAATTGTGTTTATTTCCATATGGCACACTATATTCATAACATTTTTAAATTCATTGAACGAAGGAGGTGTATCTGAAATCCAATTTCTAGTTATTATTTTCCTAGCCACTGCTAGAATAGACCATAACAAGGGAAGCTTAACCTTTTAACACTTTGAGGTACAGGTGTGTTGAATAATATAAGAGATTTAGAAATAATGAAATTATCTGTAAAAGAGCCTGCAAAATTCATTAATTGACTTCCAGTATTCTTTCAATTTTATACAGTCATAAAACATATGAGCCCAGTCAGCATTAATTTCTACATTACATCTCTTACATAGATTATCTTTATTATTTATTTTATTCATCATCAAAGGTGTATAAAAAGATCTATGTAAAAATTTCCATGTATAAAGTCTCCAGACAATGGAAGACATAGTTCTATAAGCAGATTCCAATATATATTGTTTATCTTGTTGATTTGGTGGGTCCCCATTAATAGAAGTGAAATAATTCCAGTATGAATCTACACTGTAAAAAGTTTCTTGTCTGATAACTTTATGTATGTATGAAAGTTTACCTTTATCAGAAACTTTATGTTGTAAATTTAATATCAAGTAATCAATCAGTGTTGGAATAGATTCTTTAACAGTTATAGACATTAACTAAACATTCTTTCTAACTTCTTATACTAATGCAAACAGAAACTATTGACAAAATGAATAGTACTGCAATTTATATGTATATACATATACAGATCATATTTACTAAAATAAAAAAGTATGTAGATATGTACAACATCACAACCTTAAAATGTCATACATAAAAAACTAACTAAAAATATGTATATAAATATGTAAACAATGAATGTATACATAAAAAAAAAGTATACAGAAATATAAATATATGTAAATATATAACAGGGGCTGCAATTTTATTTTATTTTATTTGTCTATGCTTATTTAATAGGGGCTTAATGGTAGCACGTTCATTAAGCCCCTTTCCCCTATCAGCCCTTAATAAAATTATCCAATTATTTTCTATATATTCGGTATGATTTTTAATATCACCTTGCTGCATCGTAGTAGGAATAACTTCTAATACCTGAAATTTAAAGCTATGTGTGTTGCCTAAGCTAACTACATGTTTTGCTAGAGCATTGTGCATGGAACCCTTTTTTATATGATAGATATGCTCTCTAATCCTATCTTTAAAATATCTATTAGTTTTTCCTACATAAAATGATTGGCAGGTCTGACATACAGCTAGATATACTACATTGCATGTTGTACATGTGGCTCTTGCTCTAATATGAAATTCCTTTTTTAAGTCTGGGTGGTAAAATATAATAGATTGTTCAATGTATATACAAAAATTGCAGTCATGGCACGGTTGTGTACCTTGCTCTTCTTCTTGTAACTTGTTTTCTTTTTTATAACACAATAGTCTTCACAAATTCTTTTTATTTTTATACAAAAAACATGGCTTGGATCCTACTAGCTGCTCAATTTTTGGGTCTACCTGTAAAATGGGCTAGTTCTTTTTAAATATATCAGTCATACTGTTGTTATCAGATGTAAAAAACATAGGTATTTTAACAAAAGAAGTCTCTCTTTTTGTGGTAAAATTTAAGTAGTTTTTCAGTGTCAGCAAAAAGTGGTAAGGCACAATATAACACAAAAGAATGGAAATACATATTGTGTTTTATGCAACTCTTTACATTGCTTCTTTGATTATGTCTTGGATTTCCAATTTGTGATGTTATCTTATTTAAATGTTTAACAATGCTTTCTGAGGATGGTGGCTTCTGTTTACTTTTAGTAATCAATGTCCTGTCACTATAAAGTAATCTATGAAACGAACAGAAAATGTCTCATTATGCTTCTGTTTGCCCATATGTTACATCTGTGCAGCACAGACCAAGATATCCTGGGTTGAGAAAGCAATAGTAAAGAAAATAAAATAACCACTCTGCAAAATTACCTTTAGACATAAGTTTGTAGCTTTATGTTTTGAAATGTAGTCATGTGCCTATTACAACCAGCTCAGGCATTTTACCACTACACATCACTGATACATGCCAAGCTAAAGGAAACTGTTCCCAGTTTCAAAACCCATTGTCATAGAAAGCGCCATATCTACCATGAAAATAATTTATTACACATCCGTGGCTGGCTGACAACTTGTACATTGAATGGTAATTGTTTGACTTGGATTACTTACTCTTTAATAATGACCAAAACCAACTGGTTAAAGATGCATCATATGCTGTCCTATCAGTAAGTGAAAAGAGTGTATTATGCTATTTTCCCATTTTCCATGAGTTCAGCTTGTTGGTAATGCAAAGTTAAAGTTATGTCACTGTTCATTAAGACTGAAGTGGACCATCATGATGAGCTATACATGTAAATGTTTACACATAATACAGTTAAAAAATAGCAGTATTAAATACAAATACAAAGGGGGACACTGGATGTTGGCAAGCTATAAATCAGTTTTCAGTTCAGCCCTTCCTTCATAATATCTACAATGGCATTTTACTAATACTCCCCTTCTGTGTTACTCTTGTTTGCTGAGACTTCTTTTCAGTCCATAACAATGTAAGGCTACAGCTATTGTGCCACTGATTATTTCATTTTTTGCATTATAGATATGCCACATGAATGGAAAGACAGACAGGTACATAGACAAAACTGCATCTGACGCTGTGCATGGCAAGCTAGTTATTTACAGTAGTGGGTAAAATGATAATGAGACAATGTACAGACAGAAATATATACACGTTTAGATAAAACACTATGAAAATTATTTTACACATAGATATATATATATATATATATATATATATATATATGTGGTTTACTATCATAAGTGTGAACGGCACTCCTGCGACTGTCATATCTTCGAACATGGAAGGTCGTAATTGGTAATGTCGAAGGCAAAATAATCAATCTAGGAATGGTTTTAACATGGGTCGAGGTAGGAGACATGTTTGTAGTTTGGAATAATACTGAACACCTACCTTGACCCATGTTAAACCATTCCTAGATTGATTATTTTGCCTTCGACATTACCGATTACGACCTTCCATGTTCGAATATATGACAGTCACAGGAGTGCCGTTCGCACTTATGATAGTAAACCATATATATATATATATATATATATATATATATATATGTATATATGTATATATATATATATTAATCTCTGTCTCTCTGATATATATATATATATATATATATATATATATATATATATATATATGTACATATACATATAAATATATATATATATATATATATATATATATATATATATATATATATATACATATATATATATATATATATATATATATATATATATATATATATATATATATATATATATATATATATATATATATATATGGATTTTTTTGCTATTCATTTATGTAAATATTTATATACTTTATGAGGCTTAAGGGTTTTTCCTATACATGTCCTAACTGCATGTGTTTAGGGATGTATGTTTGTATCATTATGCATGCACATTTGCAAATCAGGGCATTCATTATTGTACTTACATATGTGTATGTGGATGTATACGAATTAAACAAACATCTAAAATGATATGTATTTAAAATGTGAACACATATGCGTGTATATTTTCATTTCATCCTTGTAGATTATTGTGTTGGAACTACTGTACTTTGCCTGAACAATACTGTCAATTATTCTGTTGCTGTGACTAAAAATACACATATAATGAGGTACTGGGGTTGTCCATCAACATATTGCGTGTCTCTGCATATTTTATATCTTCTGTTTTGACTAATCTATCTGGAGATCAGATCGAAGCAACTAAATCTTAAAGGTATATTTGTGAGTGTGCCTAATAGTGTGGGTGGTTTGCAACATATAAGCAAAATTTTATGGTGGTTTTCATTGTGATATTAAAGGAACATTTCCAAAAATGCTACACCCAATTTGTGTCCATCTGAAACTGCTACTTGGCTCACTCTTCCAGTCTTGTATAACTAGAATAAAGATAAAAAAAAAATCATCATATTACTTTGTTGTAGCACATGTGACAAAAATAAGTTTTTAGATGTCATTGCAGTACTGTGAAATAGATTTAATATGCAGCACATATTATGAAGAAGCATTTGCACTGTTCAATGAAACTGGAAACATAAAATGACATGCTGATATAAAAATAAAGGTATGTGCAAGTCTCACATCTCAACACCACATCAGCACTAGTGAAGATGTCATTAATACAAATCTATGATTAATGAATGTAACAGCTGGAACAGGAAGATGAAATGCTACATATGATGCATATAGAGAATTTCTTTCCAAAGACAACATATGTAAAACCATGAATATTTCAACATTTACTCTGAATAGTCAGCTGAAAGATTACATTATATCTGTGTTCCATTTCAAAGTATACTAATTATAAATATCAACTAATTTAGATAGAATAATCTAGTATACAAATATTTCATATTTAAGTAATCTTTGTAGTGCAGCTTATCACAGCACCTATTGTGTTCTTATACTTGTCCTAATATGTATTTTGTGTATACCTATGACAACTCACTATTTCTAAAATAGTATCAAGCAGTCAGCAACAATCACTGGCCTATAGAATGTCTTGTTTCTTACATCTCATCATGTCGTCAAGAAGGCTGAACAGTAGAGGATGGACAACTTCAGCTGAGAATGATATCCTGCTACAAGCACTCAAGACCCATAATCACTGCCTCTTTGGTAGAGGGAGCTGGTCCCCACTTTCAATAGAAACATGGCTGTGACATGTTGGCTCATGACATCAATGCTATTGATGGGCAGAATTGCACAAGACAACAATGTCAGAAGCATGAAACTTACATGAAGAGGTACATCTGCAAGAAGGCATGTAGTTTATTTGCAGAGATTAGGATCAACTGCAAGCCTAACTGTTGAAGAAGAGGTCCTAGTATTGCTATATGAAAAGAATGGAGGCACAGATGTGACACCCCAGCACTGGCCCTGTAATCAAGGAGCCTCAATCCTCAACACTGGCAACAGTGGGGGATGTACACACTGAGACGATCACAAGTACTCACACAGTAAAGTGTAATTTCCCTTAAGAGCACACAGAGACCACAGTAGGTCTGGGACTGGTTTCTCCCTTGTTCTCCAGATCCCCAACAAGAGTCTCTGCTGGCACAGCTATAGGGTTGAGATCACAGCTGAGAGTCCAAGCCAAGACCTCCAGTACCCTCTCTGTCCAAACATTGCTTTGTCCCTGCTCAAGTAGCTGACACACACATTTTGAAGTGTGATTTATACACACACACACACACACACACACACACACACACACGCACACGCGCACACACACACACACACACACACACACACACACACACACACACACACACACACACACACACACACACACACACACACACACACACACATGCCTGGGAAAGGCTGGCACAGGTTTACTAAATATGCCCCCTTCTGCCCAGGCTATAAAGTAGTTTCCACTTCCACCAACCACTATTTATTGGCTACTCTAAGGCCCTTAGCAAAGGTGTCCAATCTTACTGTGTAATGTTACTATTATTCCAAATGGTAGTTTTACCAAGAGCAAGGCTGTTAGGAGTGGCTTGTACTGTGTCACCGAGTAGATATGCAAGTATTCCAAGAGCTTAAATACATCTATACAGACCAGCCACAATTGAAAAGTTTAAATATATTTAATAATAAATAATAAAATAACAAGAAAATACTCAATAATCACAGTAACTTCAGAGTTCAATATCACAGGAAATACTAAAAACAACATTGCAGGACAATGTCAAATAAATAAAGAAAACATCTAAACTATACTTTGCTATATTCTTGTCTGAATCTAAGAGAAGTTATGTACCTTAGTTAACTTACTTATAGAACAAGGCAAGACAGATGTGGTGAGTGGATTTTCTAGCTGATGTCAGGTGAAAGACAAATACAAATTGCTCAGTCTCTCTCTCAGAGAGTTCTTAAATTAATATTTCAAATACCACTGCTAGGATACTTGCAGCATGACATCACTTCTTGTAATCTGACTACCCCAGGTGAAAACCCCCACTGCAGCTGGTAGCATTTTCCTTCTCTCTGTGAAAATACATAAACAAGGGCTTCTCTTAGAGGTAAGGCAAATGGTGGAAGTTGTACATTAATTTGCATTCCTCAGCATTTTAAAAACAATAAAAAATCTTCTAGTTCTAGACATCATGTCTGCTGTTGCACTGAAACTGAAAAATAATACCTCTTTTTATGGCCCAGCAATAAAGTACTTAAATATCAACTATTCTCCTGAGGTTTTGCAAGTAATCAATTTCCTGTGATTCAGTCTCCCCTGTTAAAATATATATGTAAACAGTTACAATAGTGCATACACATTTCTGCTCAGTACTAAAATATCTCATCAGCACACGTCTGTACAAAATGACATACAGTTGTAACACAGGCATAAGAATCATGTGGATATTTACAAATACACAGCCACTTACAAAATTCAAGATAGCTGGGCTGGCAGTATCTCATTCTATCACACTTCTACATAAATCATGTTAATATTCAAATGACATATAATTATTTACAAAATTCCATATAGATGGGTTAGCAGTATCTCATTTTGTTACAACAGGTATACCTGGAATAGTAAACTCTTCTGCCATGAGTGGCCAAACCTCTCATGTCTCAGGGGTCATGCATCATGTTAGTAACCACACTGTATGTATAGTACCTATGTGCTCTATGTTTTCAAGCCTTTCATACCACTGTGTATGTTTGCCATAGGTATGTCATTTATGCAGGTACACAGTAATAGCAGTGTAGATGTGTGTCTGTTCCATATCTGCATAATCTGTACCACTTTCTGCATGCTTAACCCAGGGCCTCACACATAGAATAGATATTAAGATTCATTATGTTCCGTCTTGTATATTTTCAGATCAGACCACTGCTACAATGACATCTATACCGGTCAGTTGAAAACAACAGGCTATTGTCAGCACCTCTACCGAGTCTGTTGATGAAAATGATGATAACTTGAGACATAGCTCATATCATGGCAAGATGACACTCAGATACTGTCCGACTCTCTCCAGGGTCGTCATCCATCTGTTGTTCAGGGTGAAGGTACAGCCTAGACCACACCCATAAAGGCTGTAAAACATGAACATTCACCACTCACACTGTGAGGATCTACTGTGCCTGACTGCAGCAGCACTCTTTCCTCCTGTGGCTGCAGGAGCAGCAGCAGCAGTGGGGCAGACTACAACTAATGTTCATAAGTTCACCATAAAGCAACTAATATAGGACTTATGATGCCTCCACATGTCACAACCAGCCTCCAATATACAGGGAGCTCAGTCAGGAAGTGTGAAGGACTACCATCTACACATAGACAGCTACTACTCATGTTGACATGGGGATGACTGGTGTCATACTTTGCTTCCATGACAAGCCTTAGTGAGTCTACAGAGTCTACTGATGAAGCAGTGGTATGTCTTATGAAGGTTATGCTGGGAGATGATGCTGTAATAGCCACCGTCATGCAGATAATAGCAAATGGCACCATAGCTGCCTTGTTCATTGATGATGTTTGTTGTTGGGACTGCTTACATATATGGACAGGTCACACTGAGAATAATCACAATGAATACTGACTGTGCCTGCATGTTTACGAGTATTGCATGACCACCACTCCCCATATCATGTAGGTCAATAACTGACAGCCCACAAGGATAGGACACCCTGACACCTGACTCCATACAGGTCATGTTCCTTCAGTAGAATGACACCACTTTCATAGGGTGCTTCCAGTCCTGCCATATCAAACCTACAGAGTGGCCTCAGTTAATGGTCACATAGTGACACCTCTTTTCAGTCACTATTTTGTAGTTTAACGCAGTCCATGCTGCTGGAGGGCATGTCTGTGACACATAATACCATTACCACTAGCATGCCATCACTGCCTCTTATAATATTGTCACCAAAACTAGTTGTGATGTCAAAAAAATGGCACCCTGTTCCCCTGAGATCTTTGAAAATGGTGCTGATGATTATGACCTACTCCATACTCCTGTATGTGGTGTATGGAGGGATATCTTATACACAGAGTGACATGGCTATCCATTGTCCAGCATATCATTAGAGTAACAGTGAATGCATTATGTTTATACTGTGATGGCATTGCATTATCAGTGTGTGCTCATAAAGGCTCATAGAGTTGGACAAGAATCTGTTGTTTCACCTCTGTTGCCAAGTATTGTGCCTGTGACTGCCTGAGTTGTCATGTTGCTGCTCTCTGCCTCTCAAATGCAATGTTACTATGGGACAAAATGTTGATGTGGTTGCTGCAACAGGGGTGTTGTAGCAGGTCCATAGGTACTTCAGGACAGCACACTTCCTAGAAATTTTATTATGTACCATACAAAATGCTATGATATCTTCAAGCTGTGGATGGGGCTTATTAAGTGCTTCCCTAACATATCCAGGCTGTGAAATTATGCTTTCACCTAGAAGAGCCTGCACTCTGTTATAATTCTGATTTGTACATGAGCAATGATATTATACAAGAGTTAGACAATGCTGTGGGGGTTATACATTGGGGTCATCAATTAGGGCTGTAGTAGGTATGCTGCATCATCTGAAATATGTGGGGATATATGGTGGGGTGACAGATGTATCCTCACTTTCTTTGCCTCCATAGACAACTCTTTATTACACTGTCTGCACTTACAAACTAGATTGCCCTGGAGAATTTCAGCATGCACTAAGTGGCGATATAGATGACTTGCATGCCAGGTGCAGTCATCATGGGCATTGCCAGTGTGATCTGCAGACTCATTAGTTATATGTCGCTGTTTATTGCACATTAACTGACAGTTGATAAAACATAGCATTTCCTATTGACATAGCACAGTCCTCAGACACCAGGTAGGACCTTTATTGTCACATATGTGCACTCTATAAGGTCTAGTACTTCAGGGAAGTGGATGATATCATACGTGGCAGTGTCTATTTCCCTTGGTATCATGTAGAAACAGACATTCTCATCTACATGTGGAAGTAGTGTATCAATACACAGATTTAGTATTCTGCATGCTCATGCCTGTGATCTATCCGATGGGTCCAATGTTTGTCTCTGGGTAGTCACTGTAGATAGTATACTAAGTGCTATACATGCAATCATTCATTACTGTCTAACAGTACAGAAGTTCATGCATTCCATCGGATCCTGTTTGTGGACAAAACGTGTTAGTCAACACCCAAATACACTCTCTGTCCACTGGAAAATGGCCTTTCAGTTCCTGGTCACTTAGTTGGTGGTAGGTGATACACTGCTGGAAAAGTTTTCATTCACACTAACTGTCACCTCCTTGCACTACTGGTTGGGAGGTAATGGTGCTTTAAGCCCATGATAAGTGCTGCAGCATGAAGTATCTTTGCTTGTTGCAACTCCACAAATTCCCACTTACTTTTGCTGTTATACTAGCAAAAAAAAAAAAAAATTTCTACAAAAATAAATCACATAATTGGTCTTAAACTTACCCATTTACACAAATGAAGTTGTTTTTTTACTAATACATAGTACTATCTCCCTTATCTTAAAGAAATAGCATTGTTTATTTAACAGTTATATCACACAGTACCATTAGCAATGCTTTATAGCCAGTATACTTACTAGCATATTTTTACAACATTTACATTACATACAGACTTCAATACCCCAAATGCTACTTGACTCCTGTTCCAGCTCATAAGATTGATTTTTAGCTCAGTGGGGCTGTGGTACCTTGACAATTCATGTAAATATAAGAAGAAGGTTGGGTGGGCAGCCATGGTGGTGCAGCGGTTAGCATTGTTGCCTCACAGCAAGAGGTTCTCTGGTTTGATTCTCGGCTGGGGTACCTTCTGTGCGGAATCTGCATGTCCTCCCTGTGGTCGCGTGGGTTTCCGCCAGGTGCTCTGGTTTCCTCCCACATCCCAAAGACATGCTGTAGGTGGATTCAACATTCTAAACTGGCCCTAGGCATGCATGTGTGCTCCTTCTGTGGAAGGTTGGATGTTGGGCTGGCAACTGAACACCGTAAAACTCCACTGCCAATCATAAGTGGACAGGTGATCCGCTGTGGTGACCCCTAACCAGGAAAAGCCGAAAGAAGAAGGTTAGGTCCATGTTGCGCACAGCTTAGCTGATAGCAAATTGTCAATGTGCAATGCAAGAAAAATTTAATGCAAACATTATTCCTAGAGAAATAAGACCCTTGCAGTGATAATGTAGTGCACTGTCCACTTTATTGTGACCATATATTTGGGAACTGGAGCAGATTTTTATCAGTAAATAGTACTCCATCCATCCATCCTAAACCCCTTTATCCCATTTTCTGCACATGGTGTTGGGGTGTCACTTCAACAGTGACAGTCATCTCGAGCCAAGGTTTACACTGCCAGGTGGCTAGACCTGCCATGTAAGTTCATCCGTACCACTAACTGAAACACACAGTCACTCCTAGGGCCAATTTTTAGAGTTTCCCATCTACCTGCTGCATGTCTTTGGAGGGTGGGAGGAAACTGGAGCACCCAGAGGGAACCCACATGACCACAGACTCTACACAGAAGACACCCCAGCTGAGAATCGAACCAGAGAACCTTTTGCTGTGAAATGACAATGCTAACTGCTGCGCCACTCTCACCACCATGACCACTCTCTTCCCTATCAAATACATATATCTCCATTCATCCATCCATCCATAACAGTACTAACTGTTATAAAGCACAATAATCTGTCTAGTTCCCACCTCACCACCACCAGTGTTGAGGCTAAAAAAAAAAAATAAAAAAAAAAAAAATACAAAGAAACTTAGTGGTTTCCAAATCTGTGGCAATATGTGCTGATTATGATTTTATTACATTGTGGTTAGTTTTAACTGGATGCATACTGTCTCTGTGAAGTAAGTTCATTCCTGTTGGATTTCTGTATAAGTTATTAATTCATTTTCGGTCGAGGTGATACCCCAACCTTCTTATTATAAAATACATATAAAGTACATATAAAAAGTACATATAAAATCATTGCACTCTAAAACTCGAACGATTTTTTACAATATAAAATTAACTTTTCAATTTTAAATATTCATTCTATATCAGACCAAATTATACTACACGCATTTTTATATTGTAAAAAATTGTTCGAGTTTTAGAGTTTTTTGCAATGATTTTATATGTACTTTTTATATGTACTTTATATGTATTTTATAATATATAAAATATATAAATTATAAGGAATGCATTATATTTTAATGTAGCATTTGTAGTGTATTTTTAGTGTATTATCGGGAGTAAAAGCAGTTGGCCTTTTTTAAAGAAATTAACATAATTAATGGTTTAATTAGTGCTTATTACCTAATTATGGTTTGTATATTTAAAGAAGGCTTTGTGGTTGTATGAATTGTGTATGTCTGAAGAAGGTTGGGGTATCACCTCGACCGAAAGCGCTTACAATAAACAGTCCGTGCATTATCTGCTCATCTGACTCCCTATTTACCTAATTTATATATTTCCCATAGTACTACATTCTATAAACATATCCTTGCTTTTAAAGCATCTGTCTGCCTTGTTATTCCCCTGTGCTATATGTAGAACCAACATTTTATATGATTCACTGTCAATGTTATCGTTTTGCATTAATGTCTCATTTTCAGCAGTTACCCTTAGTTTCTTAGGTTGACATTTCTGTCAGTTTCCTTTTATATAGGCATTCCTTCAGTACTTTGCTGTATTACTTTCTTTTGTAATTCTGACATTTTGTAGGGATTTGAAAACACCTTCACGCACTCTGACATTTCTATACTATGCCATACTCTAACAAATTTGTACTCCAAATGAGATCTGAAAATACTTGGCTACTTCTGTCTAGAAATTCCAGCCCCTCTTATTTCTGCATCTTAGGTAAAAACTCCCCTATCTGAACAGGAGTATTAGGTTCCTTTCCTGATGGAATTGTTCCTGCTACAGTACTACACTTCACTGTTGAAGACTGAAGGCTATTTGCATTATTTCAGAAGGCAGGTTTGACAAACTCATTGCAGCTTCATTTACTAGTTTTGTTGAGTTTATAATTTGTCTCACTTAAATTTCCATTACTCAGAATGGATCTTAACACATGCATTTATTTATGTATATATATATATATATATATATATATATATATATACATATATATATATATATATATATATATATATATATATATATATATATATATATATATATATATATATATATATATATATATATATATATATATATATATATATATGTGTGTGTATATATATATATATATATATATATATATATATATATATATATATGTGTGTGTGTGTGTGTGTATATATATATATATATATATATATATATATATAGTTTCATAGTTTCATAGTATAGTACTAGGCTATCTGCCCTAGGGCATTTATAAGCCTAGCCATAGTGTATGTGGCTTTCGCCACCCCATGTAATGATACAAAAGTGTACAAATTAAATTTAGTTTACTGTGCCTCTGTCCAGTAATGACACAGAGACGACCCCCGGGGTAAACCTACGATCATCCATCCACTCGTCAAGATTTCTCTTGAAGAGAGTCAGTGAGGGGCTCTGCCTAACATGGACTGGGATCCTGTTCCAGAGTGCGGGAAGCCTCTGGGTTATGAATCTGTCCCTCCAGCATGTCCTATTCATATTTGTAATGAGGTTTAGATCTTTAGCTCTCGTGGCTCTGATGGATTTGGATTTTTTGAGGAGGAGCATGTCCATTAATTCTGGATTGGACATGGCCTTGTACTTCAGGCACAGATCACCTCTAAGCAGGTGGTATGCTACTGAATAGAGCTGGAGCTTCTTTAGTCTGGCAGCATATGACATATGTTGGAGACCCTTGATCCTCTTGGTGAGGTACTTTTGGGGTCTCTCCAGCTGCTGCAGGTGCCGGGTGAGGTACATACCAAATGGGGCATTGTACTCAATCATAGGCCTGATAAGGGAGGAATATAGGGGTACAATGACATCCTTTGATCTGGATGTGAATCCCTTCATGATAAAGTGGGCAAGGTAGAAGTTCTAACCACTTTGGTGACGTGGGTGTCAAATGAGAGGTCACTGTCAACTTGGGTCCCCAGGTCTCTGATTACTTTTTCCATACTTAATGGATTACCACCTATGTGGTAATTTGTGGGTACTTTGTTTTTTCCAAAGGGGATGACTATACATTTTTTGGCATTTAGTTTAAGGCCATGACTCTGGCACCAGTCGTCTGTTTCTGTAAGGCCCTTTTGAAGGATGCATGTGTCAGCTGGTGTAGCGACTATGGCGCCTAGTTTGCAGTCATCTGTGAACTTTGTCAGCCACAACCCCCCTATGTTTGCCTGCACATCTGAGAAATAAATGCCGAACAAGAGGGGTCCAAAAACAGATCCCGGTGGGACTCCACTTGTGACTGGCTTAGAATCTGACATAGCTCCAGCTATTCTGACTTTGTGGGTTCTGTCCTTTAGCCAGTTTGCAACCCATCTTGTGACATACGGGTTTACATTTAAGCTGTTGAGCTTGTCTATGATGCCTGAGTGGGGTATTGTGTCGAAGGCTTTTGCCAGATCCAGGTAGGCTGTATGAACTGCTTTGCTTTCAACGATGGCTCTAGTGACTGTTTCAAAAAAGTCCACCAGGTTTAAAAGGCAGGATCTGCCTTTTACAAAGCTGAACTGGTAGGGCCAATTGTCTGTAGGTCCCCGATGTCTTTGTTTATGAGTTCCATAATGATCCTTTCCATAGCTTTGCAGACCAGGCTGGTCAAGCTTATGGGGCAGTAGTTTCCAGGGTCTGTAGAGGTGCCTCCTTTGTGGAGTGGGACCACTGTTGCTGTATGCCAGTGTTCAGGGACATATCCTGTAGTAAGGCTAAGATTAAACAGCATTCTTATGTGCAGGTTTAGCTCCTCTAGGAGTTCACGTAGCACGCAACCCGGGACACCGTCTGGTCCCATGAATGCTGTATTTTTAGCTTTGCTGAGAGCAGCTCTCACCTGGACATCTGAGATGTCAGGGAGGTTGCATTCAGCTGGGATAAATATTTCAACTTTTGGGGGAGAGGGAGGGGAGAAATTTGCACTGAACCTGTCTGCCAGTATGTTGGCAATATCTGTGGGTTCAGTGTATTTCTTGCCGTTATGAACTAACTCTGAGCATATCTGAGGGTTTCCGCCCAGGTTTCTAACATAACTGAAGAAGGCCTTGTGGTTATCTTTAGTGTCCTTAGCGATTTTTCTCTCAAAGTTGGCCTTTGATGATTTTATGAGCGAATGCAGTTTTTTGCTAGTGCTGATCAGAGATGCCTTCCCTTTATGGGATTTTGCTCTGTCTTGCAGTAGCTTCCTTCTCTTGTTATAAAGTTTGTTTATGGCTGGGGTCCACCAGATAGGATGCCTGCCTTTGGTGGAAAGGGTCTTGGTTTTATTTGGGATTGCATGATCCATGCATTCTTGGAGATGTCTGTAGAAAGCATTTGTGAAGGATTCAGCAGTGTGGGATGTGGTTTCCACTGGTCCAGGGGGCTTGAAGGATGCCATTTCAGTCCTAAGGAGTGTAAAGTCGGCTTTTGAGAAGTTTCTCACTGTGGTCTTTTGTGCTGGGGGTGGAGGTGGGATATGAATATCTAGGGTTTTTAGTTTATGGTCTGATCTCACTAGTGAGGGGCATACTTCCGATGTTGAGCATTTTGTCCCCATGTCTGTGATGATCAGGTCAAGTATATTATTTCCTCTTGTGGGGGAGGTGACTAGTTGTTCCATCACATTTGAGTTGATCAATTCCAGGAACCTTTGGGCTAGGGTGTTGGGGCTTGAATAATGCACCCAGTCTATGTTTGGGTAGTTGAAGTCTCCCAATATGATGGTATTTGGTAAGACATTCATATCCTCCAGTGTCTTCCGGAAAGCTGAATGGAGTTCCTGAGATTGAGAGGGTGGTCTGTAGCATGCTACAAGTTGTATAGCAGTTTTGCCTACGGTTAGTTTCACATGGATCGTCTCTGATGCTTTGTGCATTGCCACTAACCTGGAGGTGTGGGTGTCTTTAATGAATA
>NC_056733.1:1658577088-1658647088 GCF_019279795.1 Protopterus annectens | reverse complement strand
TATAGGGAACCTAAATTCTGCTGAACTTTCTTTGCATGTTGGATGTGGTAGTCAAATGTTAAGTATTATCAATACTGATGTAGATGCCAAGCAGCTTAGTATATGGGACAGTTTCAATTTTAGTCTTATTTGCTGTGAGACTATCAAAAGATGGTTCCTGGGCTGATAGGTGTCTTGGGCTAAAGAGATTAAGATTTTCTAAGAAAAAGTTGTGAGTTAGTTAGCCAAGTTTCAATGGATGAGAATTATTCTTGAGTGAGTTGTTGTGGGCAGTAAAGGTTTTGGGTGCTACATATGAGGGTGGAGGTGTTGGCATGCTTAATTATTGTGACTGATTTGGAGGCATCTTGGAGGTTATTAGTGAAGATGTTGAAAAGAATTGGACTAAGAATGGATCCATGAGGGACATCTATAGACACCAAAGCAAAAGTGGAGAAGCCTTTCTGGCATTTTACTGCTTGTGATCTGATAGACAAATATCTGTTAAACCATGCAGTAGAGGTTTCATCAAATCCAAGATTTGACATTTTTTGTATGAGGATGGTGTGTGAAACTTTGTCAAAGGCTTTGGAAAGGTCTAGAAAGAGGGTAGGTACTAGCCTTCCTACATTCTTATGTGTGTTTAAATCATCAGTGAAATGTAGGAGTGCTGTAGTAGTGGTATTATGGGTTGGAAGCCATATTCAGAGGGGGAGAGAAGGTTGTTTTGGTGAGGCATTTGATGAGCTTGTATTGGAAGTATTTTTCAAGACTTTTAGATAAGGGAGTCAGGATAGCAACAGAGTGGTAGTTACTAAGTTCAGTGTTATTTCCTTATATATTTAGTGTTAGGATATGTTTTTTTCCATAGTGTTTGGGCATATGGTTCTGTGATAGAGGAGTTTATGATTATGGAAATGGGGTGGGCTATAGTTATGGAAAGCATTTTTAAATGTTGAGCAGGGAGATTGTAAGGTGCAAGTGTAGTAGGTTTTAGTTTTAAGAGAAGTGTTTTATTTGCTGAGGTGGGAACTGGTTGCAATGAGATGGAGACAGAGACACAGGTGTTGCAGGGGATGGAGGGGCTGGTAGGAAGATTGTGGTGTTTGATTTGGTATGTGACTGTATTTATGGGGTCTATATTACCACATCAAAAGCACAAGTCAGCGAATAAATAGCAAACTGTCATTTCTGCGAACAGACTCTACAGTGATTTTTTTCCTAGGGTAAAAAATTGCTTGGCCATCATCATGAATTTGCCCTTTTCCCTACTGTAGTGCAATTTCAGAGTTGGTATATTTAGTTAGGGGGGTGTGGGAGGGCACAGCAAAGTTTGAAGCCCCCAACTTTGATAGGTTTAGAATCATGTGTCAATTCTATTTGGCCAAATGATTTTTCCCTTAGGAAAAAATGTGTTGAGATGGCCTTTTGCAAAAAGGACAGTTTGCTGGTCGACAAACAGGTGTTCGCTGACTTGTGCTTTTAGTGTGGTAATATAGATCCGAAATTATGAAGTGTGTAGTAAAGGCAGGGCAATCTTTTACATGTTGTTGGGCACTTTGGGATTTGGGTTGGTTGGCATGATCTGGATTGAGGATTTTCCAGGTCTTATCTCTGAATTTCATTATATGTTTTGTCATTCTGGTCAGCCCAAGTGCTGGCATGGCTTTTATATGTATTGTTCTGGGGTGGTTAAACTGTTTAGAGTATTACAGAAGGTTCTGGAGAATTCAGTAACAGCATCCTCTAAGGGAAGTTCATTTGGATATTACCAGTTACAGAGCTGTAGGTTCTCAAGAAATGTTTATTTTTGGAAGTGGGAGAGATTGCATACTTAATTAAGGTGGTGTAGTTTGGGAGTGTGGTTTTAAGCTCTGGTGACAAAGGTAGGAAGTTGGTCACTTACTGCATTAGAGCGAGATCCAATGGAGTACAAATTGTTAGGGGAGGAGGTTAGCAATTTAACAATGATCACAATTGACAGATAGACAGTTGAAAGTGAAATCTGCTTTAAATTATGCTTTCTTGAGGGATATTATAGGTGGCCCACAACAAATATTTTTTGGAGGTGTTGATGTTATTTCTAGGAGGAATGCAAATTCCTGTTATGGAGAAGGTTTTCTGAGTGCTTAGCTTCAGTACAGCACTAATTATTTCAGCATTACTAAAGGACAGGATGGGGAGAGGGGAAAGGCTAAGTTGCAGAGTGTTTTTATACAAGTTGGCTACACCAACCCTTTTTGTTGTGCCTATCTACCCTTTGCCTTTTGTAACTAAATGGTAGTATTTCCTTGTCTTTAATATGGAGCTTTCACCAAGTTACTGTAATTATTACTATGTCAGGAGAGTATTGGGCTATCCATGTATGCAGCTTGGTTGTTTTATTGCAAATTCTTCAGATGTTCAAATGTCTGCCATGGTGGTACGACGGTAGCATTGTTACCTCACAGCAAGAGGTTCTCCCGTTCGATTCTCGGCTGGGCTTGGGAGTGTCTTCTGTGTGGAGTATGCATGTCCTCCCCGTGGTTGGGTAGCGTTTGAAAGACATGCATGCGTAAGAGGGCATGCCTTCGTCGAAGGTTGAGCATCGAGCTGGCACCTCGGCGTTTTGTAAAAATGTACTGCCAATCATTAGTGGACCGGAGTCCGGCTGTGGTGACCCCTTACCGGGAAATGCTGAAAGTTAAACAACAACAACAACTTCAGATGTTCAAATGGAAGATTTATAATGAGGATGTTTTGGGAGCTGAGTAAGGTGTATTTGGTTTTGGGTTGGTGGTGGAGTTGGCAGAGCAATATCCTGGATCAGGGTGTACATATTATACCTGACATAACTTGAATGATCACAGTGCAAAGGAAATCAAGAGAATCAATCGTAAAAACTGTGCAGACCATCTCAAGGCCTTGGCACTTTTCTCAGTGTCAAAGAGGCAATCTCTGCTTGTGTTCACAGCTTAAATAGAGACTATCCTATCAGACCTACTACACATTTAGAAGTCCAAGTGGGCATAAAGACCAATTCAAGACATCTCAATCTCTGTTACAACATAAAGAGAACATGTTTTCTTTCCGAGTCAGTTTATTTATTTAATTTGTTTATTTAGCTATCTATTTTACATATTACTTCTATGTACACAAAACCAACATTAATTAACTTCTTCAGCAACGATGATCTCCAGGCAGAGTCACCACTCACCCTGGATGAACTTTACCTCAAGGCAGCGTACCAAGTCACCTTTATACCTTCTCCACCGGGGCAGCGCACCTACTCACCCACATAAAGAGGCAGTGTACCTACTCACCTCACACCATACCAAAGCCATAAACCAATACATCTTCTTTAGAGGAAGAACAGAAGAGGACAATCCTGTCCCTCTTCTCTGCCTTGCCCACATCTACTATCCACATATAAAAGAGGAGGGTGGGAGGGCCACCAACTCACGCCAGATGTGCCTACTTCCTCTAATCCCAAACCCTTAGTACTGTCAGAAGACCCACCTACTCCTACTTCACTTCCTTTTACATCTCTCTCTCTCCTTAACCCTTTCACCACAATAAACCCACTATCCTAACCAACTGCAATCCTTACCTTCCTTTCTACCACTATACCCTCCCCACACCCCTTTACTCCCTTACTCGAGGGACCGGGACCACTTAGTTTGCCCCAAACTGCATTTGTCCCATCCCCTTAAATGACTACACTACACACAGAAAGACATTTGATGACCTTTATTAAACTGTATTATACAATGAACTATGTACACAAAATCAACATCAATTAACTTCTTCAGCAACGATGATCTCCAGGCAGCGTTACTACTCACCCTGGATGACCTTTACCTCAAGGCAGTGTACCAACTCACCTTGATACCTTCCCCACCAGGGCAGCATACCTACTCACCCACATAAAGAGGCAGCATACCTACTCACCTCACACCATACCAAAACCATAAACCAATACACCTTCTTTAGAGGGGGAACAGAAGAGGACAATCCAGTCCCTGTTTTCCACCACCAGCCTGATCCCAGGCTATTCCACCTCCTAAACCTTAGCCGCAATCATATCCTCTAAAAAGAGTTTCAGATGCAAATTAAAAGATCCAGACCCACATCATTAAGGTGTACTCCATCCGTTCGATGCCAAGACTCCTCTCCATCCCCAAAATCTCTATGGTCAATAGTATGCATCCCCAAAATCCTTAATTGCCTAGCCAACCTTTCATTAACACACCTTCTAACCCTTTCAATCGCCTTATGACTATATGCAGCCCTTCAACACAAATGCGGAAACAACTCTGACCACACAATTTCCATACCCAGGTACAATGCCTGTAATTTCATCAAATCTCACAGCATAATGTCCACCAATTGTTTTTTAGGAACAATGCCCAAATCATTACTCCCTAAATGAATGACTAATATACATGGACAACCCACCTTCAGTTTAGCCCTCTCAAATTCATGTACCGACCCATCCCACCTAAGCCCCCTAACACCATGCCAGGACACTGACCACCAAAAATGTGCTAAACCCAAATTTACCGCATCATCCCTAACTAAAGCACACTTCTCTGCCCAGTGGATGAACGAATGCCCCAAGATGATAATGTGCTTCCCTAAAAGAAAAGAAGAAAAATTAATAATCAGACCACAACTTATCTAATATAAGACAAATATGCATTTAGAGACCACCTCCCAACTCTTTTAATCAATTCAATAGAACTACCCTCTCTAGCTAAATCTGAAGCCCTACCTATCCTGAACGAATGAGCTGCAAACCTCTCCACCGGAAATCCCATGCAATGTAAAACCCTCCTCACCAAAGTTATGAATCTACTACTCAACACCACCTTCCCATCCATTGGACAAAAAATTAACTGATCCACACTCCCCTTTCACCTCCTCACAAATTCTTTTGCCCACATTACTGAACAGTTTCAATGATTCTTGTCCGATTTAAGCACCACCACACATCCCCTACCCAACTGATCTGTCTTACTCCTCCTTAATGCAATAGTAACCTCACCCTCCCCTATAATGACATCCTTCCAATATAATGAGCCTAACAGCTCTGAAAAACAAAAAGCACCAAAATATAACCATGTACATAAGGTACCCCACACAAAATAATCCCATAGACCCCTTTTGCAACAAACCTAATCCTTTCAACACAACTTTCAATATAACCCTCGTAATTGGCCATCTGATATCCTTACGTTCCACCACCATTCTACCCCAACCCCTTAACATACGCCCTAATGTCCAAGACTTAGTGAAATCCTGCAACCTCGCTACCTTACTGAAAATGCTAATCGCAACCAAATCCACCTTAACCTTCTGTTAAAGCCCCCATAACTATCCATCATCATAGCCAACCATAGATCGCACCCCACACACCCCGATCTGGGGGGCTGTGACCCCCACACCCCCCTAACTAAATATATCAACTTTGAGATCACTCTACATTGGACAAAATGGCAAATTCCGCACAACAGCCAATCTAATTTTTTTCCTGACGAAAAGTTTGTGGAAGTGGCCATTTAGGAATTTCAGCTTTCGATATTTACAGATCGAGCTTTAACTATTCGACTACCTGAAGTTTTGATCTTATACCCGAGTTTGCCATTGTATAAGCTTTAAGATGAAATCTTTTAAAACCTTGTACATAGCATGGTTTTGGAATTATTGATACAAATATGTACAAGCAATATTTGACCCCTAGAGGTGTCAGCAGGAGTTCACAGCAGATGCACTTGGAGGCATCACTTGGATGTAATGAGTTAAGCAGATTACTTCCATTATGCAGCACATGGAAATCTAATTTGCTATCCTGTCCTAGTGTTTAACCTTTTATTATTTTTTTTTATTATCCATCTCTTTGAGAAAAGGTTTACTAGAATATGTCTTATTCATGTTTCATTTACTTTGCCTGTTTTGGATTGTATTTTGTTTGCTATAGTTTCCTGTATTCTTACATATCCTTACAAAATGGTTCATTCCCTTATATAACTTACATGCCCTCATTTTGTAGCACAAGCTAAACTTTATAACTGCCATTTCGGTATCAACATATTATACTTCCTTTCATGCCACATTCATTTTTTTTCTGTATTGTTTGATACATCATGGCCTGGATTCGTGAACACCTGCTCATCATGCTTAGCTTGGAGCACTAAAGAGGTTCTTTTTGGTTCAGAAAACAGCAGTACAAGTCATAGCCTGCTGGAAAACGAGGGATAGGAGAATTATATGATAATGATGATACAGTGAGTCCAGCTGTATGGTAATGAATTAAAAAGAAACATGGTGGAGTGACTCAGAAACGTATAAAACACTGGAAAGCATGTGACGCCCAGCTTCGCAGTGAATTCGGACTTATGCTGGAATACAGCCACAGGAAAAAATTTAAAATATGTCACTGCTTGCTGCAGACATTATAAACCTGTATTTGCAAGAGACTCTGATTGAAAGTGCTGCTGTTGATGGCGCAGATGTCACCCTTGAAGGCTGATGGTTTTCAGACCACATTTAATCAGTCATGGGCTCCATAATATTGAAATAATGGACAGGTACAGGATGGACAGAGGCACTATACAGCAAATAGTGGATATCTGCTGACCTCATCTCCAGCCCCGTGGAATTGTGAAGATCCAGTCACAGTGGATCCACCAAGTATGTGCAACATTAGATATTTTAGCTAAAGGGACCTTTTGGCAAACTAGAGGGGACACAGCTGGGGGTTTTACAGGCTTCCACCTCTAGAATACACCACCAGTGTTTCAGTTCTGTGCTTGAACATGCATGAGAGTGTATACAGTTTCCATGTATTCCAGAGGAGAAAGGTAGCACCTTGCAAAAATATCTATGTCATAGCCAATGTTCTTACAGGTACTGGGGTTTGTAGACTTTACTCACATTGAAATAAAGGCCCTGCATGGTAAACTGGGAAGAAGGAACATGAATCACAAAGAGTATCAGTCATCCCTAAAAACTTGGCTCATGACTTCTATGAGAAATCAACACAACTTCACTGATCAGGTTACGCCAATGCACATCCATGGACTACATACATTATAAAAGTTGTGTTTGGGCTGCTCATAACAGGATTCCGTTCTCTGAATACATCTGGAGGTGCCCCTGCAATATGACCCCACCACTTGTGTAAACATGCTGACTGTGCATGCCATCTTAATAATATTATATACAGAAAACAGTTACAGAAGGGTGGAGCAGTACAGGAACTGCTGCTCCCAGTAGCACAGTCAGTGGATGTTGACACAGATGAGGAGCTAGCAGTGGTAGATGACCAAGGAATATGCAGGCAAAATATGTAATGGCGCTAAACTAAAAAGCTGCAGACTGCACATACACTAAACACTTGAATAACATAAGAGCTCAGCAAATACAAACAGTTACATTGATACATACAAACAAACCAGATGATGCTTACTCATGCACTGACTGACTAATAAGCATCAGCTATAGGCAACCAAAGCCTAGGATGCTCTTATTACCACAAAGATGTGTGATCCACCTGTCATGAACAAATACTACAATGCATAAACTGAGCAAGTGCATAAGTAAAAATGATGACGTGCATACAGGAATATCACAACTGAAACTGATATATCCAACAAGAATAGACAATATTTGATGCATTCAAACATAATAGACTGTATTTAGCCGAGCATTGCCTAGCCACTCTCTGTATCATATGTAAGCAGCCTATGTCAGGCCCTCTTCCAGACAGAAAAGTAATCTCAGCATCACCTGCACAGGTGGGTGAGCAAGCTATCCTATGAATGTATGACAACACAACATATAGTAAAGACACATTTTTTTTTACTTATGCACAAGAAAAACAAACTTTGCCTGCCCATGCATTGGCTGGTCACTCTGCGCATCAAACAAAATATTCCTAAGTCAGATCTCTTTAGAAAGGGAATGGTACTCTGAACATCATTTGCATAAATGGGTGAGTGAGCTTTCTTACACAACTACAACTACTAGCATAAATTGTAATCAGACTAAACACAAATTAAAAATGATTAGGTATACTCAGGAAAATAAGCTCTTGACTTCCCATGCATTGGCTGGCTAATCTATGCATCAGACATAGGCAACCATAAGTCACAGACTGTGCAAAGGGCAGGGAACAGTCATCATTGCTTGCCCAATGTTGAGGGAAGGGCTTACAGAAAGGTAGATCATCCAAAAGGAAAATGTGTGAATGTGTGAGAGATGAGTTAATAGCAGGTATGCGCTCTCAAGGCCGATTTGTCCAAATGTGAGGAAGCGCATGATAAATTGTGTGTGTGTGTGTGTGTGTGTGTGTGTGTGTGTGTGTGTGTGTGTGTGTGTGTGTGTGTGCGTGTGTATGTGCGTGCATGCGTGCATGCGTGTGTGTGTGTGTGTGTGTGTGTGTGTGTGTGTGTGTGTGTGTGTGTGTGTGTGTGTGTTTGTGTGTGTGGTGTTATGGTCAGCACTGGGTGCAGAATGTGATTCTATAAGTAGACTGCTACAACATTTGTTCCAGGACTATGCCCTGGCCTACTTGTCAGATATGAGCCATGCATAGGAGAGCATCAAGTTCATCGTGGAAGTCCCTGCCAGCATAAACTTCCTCTGACAAGAGTTGCACTGCTAGCTCCATTACCGTGGCTCAGAGTTAGAGTGATAATTGAATGTGAGCAATGTCTCCTGGACAGGTTGGCATTACCACCACATCCGACACCACAGCTAGATGGATGACCTTGCCTGAGTGTAGACACATCCATCAGTAATGTAGCAGTGCAAGTGCTAACAATGTGGGAGCAGGTTATAGCACATCCATGGCCATAGTGGTTGACTTCTTAAGATGTGCTGGCAGACTGGCCATGTGGATGTTTCCCATCACCCTCCAGACAATCCAGAAGGCACTGTATGGTCCAATCTTTTTTAATTTCTCCAAGTCTTTTGGGTTTCTAATACCATGATGGGAATGGAACCCATTCCTTAGTCAAAATATGATTAAAGTTCATGAAATTAGTATTGTTTTAATCTTTGATGTTAGAAGTGCTCTTCACAGCAGCTGCAATGTGTCCAGTATTAACTCCTCTGCAGTTCATATGGAGTTACATGTATCGGTAACATATCTAAGTATGATTGTAAATTCTTTTTATAAGACCCATTCCTCTTCCTACTACAGCTGGAACTGTCTTGGTACCCTTCTTCCACATTGCCCTCATTTCTGTCTGCAAATCCTGGTATTTAATGACTATGTGTCTCTCTGTACATAAGATACTGTAGGCGCTGGGTATAACAATTTCAATTATCAATGTTATTATATCTGGTTTTCTCACATCTATTTTTTGAACTGTTGGTAATGGGTGATCTCATGTGATATAAACTTTATCATTTTCTGTAATGCTCTGTGGCTCATGTTTTCTATGTTTTTCAGCTACTTCAATGATACAAAGTTTAAACAATCCCCAGTGCAACAGTCTTGCCACATTATTATTTATTTCAGTATACAGTGCATCTGCCATTAGTATATCACAGTTAGCAACAAGATGTGTGACTGTTTCTGATTCTGTTTTACAAACCCTACATTTGTCTGTTTCTCCCACATGTTCAATGGACTTTGTAAACCAACTTGTACGTAGTTCACTATCTTGGGCAGCCAATATTAACCGTTCATCGTCTGGTTTAAATTTACCTCTCCTTAACCATTCCTGCATTCAATCCTGACCAACATGAGGTTGTTACAAGAGTTTCCTATACTTGCAACTATATTTTGCATTTTCCATGTCTTGCCATCTCATCTGATCCTTCACCTTATATTCTTCTGTTTTTTGGTATATTCAGTTGCTGCCTGATTGTTACCTACTTCTGGTGGGTCTATATTAAAAGACCAAAGAGGTGTTTCAGCGAACACCTCTTGGTCGACACGTAATGAGCGAACGCACTAAAGCTCAAACACTCAAAACAGCAGTTTCTTTTCCTGGGAAAGAAACAGCTAGCACAAACACACACACACACACACACACACACACACACACACACACACACACACACACACACACACACACACACACACTTTAAAACATAACAATGTGGGGGGCTTTGCCCCCACACCCCCCAATGTTGGGGGCTGTGCCACCCACACCCCCCCTAACTAAATATACCAACTCAGAGATCGTGCTAAAGTGAGGAAAGGGGCAAACACGCAGGGATGGCCAAGCAATTTCTTTCCCAGGGAAAGAAATCGCTGTTTTGAGCATTCACACTTTAGTGCATTCGCTCATTATGTGCCGACCAAGAGGTGTTCGCTGAAACTCCTCTTCGGTCATTTAATATAGACCCCTTCTGGTTTGATTTCCATTCCCATTTCATACCAATATGCTTCTGCTACACTTAGCAGGGAAGTCATCTTAAACTTAATCTTCTCATCTTTTAAAACTTCCACTAAGTTTGGGTCTTGTGAGATCAGTGGGTATGTATGCGGTCCTACGATTGCAAGTTTGTACATCTAATCAATTTCAAGGAGCCCCATACCTACTCCAGAATGAGGAATATATAGTCTTGGTATACACTGTTTTTTGTAAATCTCTTAATAAGCATTAAACATCCTTCTTGTTTTCCTGTCCAACCAATCCTACATACACCTTTTGGGGTCAGTCAATCATGCCAAAACTGTAAGTTAGGACAGAAAGAGCTAAATAGCTTATAGCATGTACTTTGTTTGTAAATGTTAACACTGTGTTCAATATTAATTTTAGTCTTCTACACTATTCCTTCCTAAGTCTTATTTGCATTTCTTCATGATTTATTGTTTATCCATCATCAATTTCCAAGTATGTATACCCTCGCTCTTGCTGAAGCTCTTTTATATCACATTCCTGTCTGTCTCAGGTTGATGTTTTCTTCGTGCTGCAGCTTTCCTGAAATAAAGGTTGCTTTTGCACATTCATCAAGACCAAATCATATTCTTATATCATCTAAAAAAGTTTTAATCACTTGCAGTTGTGCTTCCAGTTTCTCACCTGATAAACTATACAGTTTTAAATCATCCACCAAAAAAACATGAGAAGTTTTACACATTCTTGTTTTGTGGGATCCAAATTGTAGCCATTACCTAATCTGTTAAGTGGACAGCTTAAAGAGTTAAGAGCATGGGGTCTGTTTGGGTTGTGCATATAAATAGTTCTTGCTTATGGGTAAATTGTGATGTAAAGATGTTAATATGTTTAGCCAAAAGTTAGGCATTGCATCTGGGCCTGAGGTTTTCCAGTTAGCAGCTTTTCTTAACTTTGTTTCAATCTCTCTGGTCATTACTTAAGGTCTGTATTAAGCTAATTGCCCTTGCGAGCCATTTTAAGCCTAGCTAATTATCCCTTGTGAGACTCAAACCCTGCACCTTGTGCTTGTAAGGCAAACACCTTAACCAATAGGCCACCCTCCCAACCTCACCCCCATTTCATATCCTGTACATTTGAACTTCTTATTCTTTCTTTTCCTTCTTCTATCCATTTAGCATCTTTGGTATGTTCCACAGGATTTTCATAGGTATTTCTTGAAAACATGTCTATTTCTTCTTATTTTTGGTGATTCTTCAATTCCTTTTGCCTTGTTTCCAAATTCTGTGTAAAATGTTTTTGGGTCATCAATAAACTGCTTATTTTGCAATTTCCTTTATATTTATCTGCATTTCTTCTAAGTTTTTCTGCCTGTACTGATATTTTTAGTTTATTATTTGATAGTGCACAATAGATCCTGATATTGCTCATTGCTTTTAACTGTGTTTTTTATTGATATGTTCCTCTTCTGTACTCTTCTAACAGTGACACTTATCTTAATTGCATTATAGTTTTCTCTATTCGATACTTCCATGATAGCATTTGATTTCTCCCCTTCCTTTCCCTTACTGCCCTGTATGTTGTAAGACTTTATCTGTTGTTAATTTAGATGCACAATAATATTTCCTATTTACTTCTATCACATGAATCTCTATGAATAATCTTAATTACTATGCTGATTTGTTTTATCAAGCTTCTAACTTTTTGAGTTTTATTGACTTTTTGTAGTTTGTTTCTTTCATTAATCTTAATATGTCTATCCATTTCTATTAAATCAAGGAACTTTTCATGTAGATCATTTTCTTCTAAACTGACGGCACATTCTTTATTTTCCATTTCATGTGGGCATTCTACAGAAAGTTCCACAGCATCTCCTTGTGCCACATTCTCTTCAGTTTCATACTGCATCATCCATTGCTCTTTCATATGGGAACTCAATGGCCTCTGACTCCACAACACTGACTGCATCAGAATTGCAATGTTTCTGTTCCTTCCCTTTGTACAACTCCAGCTGAACTTTTGTACTGGTTTCCTAAGGAAGGCTCCAAAGTATCTTCATATGACAACTGGTCACATGTTTTCCACTCCACTGATTTGCCCTTAATTTGGGGATCCTTTGCTCTATCCTGCTGTGATGTTATCAGAGTTAGATTTTCTACACTAAATCCTTACCTTCACATGTAATCCATAACCTCAGTTTATATTTATTTAACTTCTCCATTACTAATTCTCTGTTCTACATTTCCTCTTTGTTCTCTTATTTTTTGTTTTGTAAAATGTTCTATATAAGGATGCCTTTGCCAATATTTCTCTTGAAATATCTTTGGGGTTTCTCTTTTTGTGTAATTAGTTTTGCTTTTTCCTTTGCATGAATATGGCACCATATTAAGTTTCTTTTTCTTTCCCATATCCATATGTCTTTTTCAGATGTCTCCTGCCCCTATTGTTTCTCCTAACTTAGGGGACTCGTTCCATCATGCTGTGATATAACCTGTGTTAGAATTTCTACACTAAGTCCTTCACTTCACAACTATTCCACAACTTCAGCCTCTAGTTTTTAACTTCTACTTTCCTAATCTTCTGTTCTACATTCCACTTTTGATCTTATTTTTCTATTGTGAAATTTTCCATGTGTAGTTGCCTTTGCTGTATTTTTCTTTGAATATCTTTGGAACTTCTTTTTTTTTTATTGATTCATTTAGCTTCTCCTTTGCATAAATATTGAACCATATCAGATCTCTCTTTTTTCCCATGTCCATATTCCTTTTTTATACCTTTCAAAAATGTATATATTTTGTTCTTTATATTTTTGCACATCCTCAGTTGCTTCTTTTTCCAAACAACACAAGGTTTCTTAGTTATATATATATTTTTTTTTCATAAATCTGTTGTATTAATGAACACAAATTTTTATTTGAAGCTTTTGAAAGTTGTCCTTGTGTAAGCATTTTTCTTTCTTCTAATTTCTCACTTAATCTTTTTGTGCAGCCAGGAGTTTGAGCTGGATGTGGCAGAATTAAAGATGTTAAGATTTGCACTGGGTGTGACGAGGGTGGACAGAATTAAGAATAAGTATATTAGAGGGTCAGCCCAGGTTGGAAGGTTTGGAGACAAAGCCAGAGAGGCACGATTACATTGGTTTGGACATGTGCTGGGGAGGGATTCAGATGCTAAGGATGAAGCTACCAGGTAACAGGAAAAGAGGAAGGCATAAGATAAGGTTTATGGATGTAGTGAGAGAGAACATGCAGGTGGGTGGTGTGACAGAGCAAGATGCAGAAGACAGGAAGAAATGGAAACAGGTGATCTGCTGTGGTGACCCCTAACAGGAACAGCCGAAAGAAAATGATGAATCTTTTTGTATATCTTCTGTCTGGAAATTATTTGCTTCTTGTGTAATAATAACAATACATAATTTCTTATCCTCAATAGTCCACACTATCATGTTTATGACTCTTTTTTGGTCTACTGTTTTTTGTGATTTTTGTAGACTACTACCTCTCTCTATAATAGAGGGGCCATCCTCCCCCTGAGCCTGGTCTAGCCTCATTGTAGGAATGTTTCTGTGTCTTGAGGATTCTACACTGTCATTTTTTCCAGTTCTGGCTCTCCAGTATGCCTGCCAGGATTGGGCATGTTTTTATCCTTGGTCTTGTGCACCCAGCTATCTTTTTTTAATTTTTTTAACCTACTTCTTTCCATGATATATGCTATATAAAATACACTCTATATATTAGTGTCGGTGAGATGTAATGAAAAACAGGATCCACCGCATGAAGGTACTCACCAAGACTTGAGGATAAATTAAGTTCCAGCAATACTACTTTCATTTGCTTGTTGATTTATCATGTCTCCATTTGAACCTCTCTCATCAGTCCACAGAGATCACTATCCTTTCTCCATTTGGGCTCCTATCAACTCTCCATTTGGACCTCTAGCCACCAACCAGACAATCCAGAAGACAGTGCACAGTCTGGTTAGAATTGCTGGAGCCATGTCAGACTCCAAACTAGTTACAAGTGGCATCTCACAAGGCTCAGTCCTGGGACCTCTCTTGTTCGGTATATATTTCTCAGAGGTACACGCCAACACGGAAGGACTGTGGCTGACCAAGTTCACAGATGACTGCAAACTGGGCGCCATAATCGACTCTCCAGCCAACACAAGCATCCTCAAAAAGGGCCTCATAGAAACAGACAACTGGTGCCAGAGCCATGGCCTCAAGCTAAATGCCAAAAAGTGTATAGTCATCCCCTTTGGCAAAAACAAAGTGCCCACAAATTACCACATAAGGGGTAATCCATTAAGTACGGAAGAAGTAATTAGGGACCTGGGGACCCAAGTTGATAGCAATCTCTCATTTGACAGCCATGTGGCCAAAGTGGTTAGAAAAACATTTTATATAGCCCACCTAATCATGAAGGGATTCACATCTAGATCAGGGGAGGTCATCGTGCCTCTTTACTCATCCATCATCAGGCCCATAATTGAGTACAATGCCCCTTTTGGGATGTACCTTACCAGACACCTGCAGCAACTGGAAAGACCCCAGAAGTACCTCACCAAGAGTATCAAAGGGCTCAAACAGATGCCATATGCTGCCCAGTTAAAGAAACCACAGCTCTACTCAATGGCATACCGCCTGCTCAGAGGCGATCTGTGCTTGACGTATAAAGCCATGTCCAACCCGGAATTAATGGACATGCTGCACCTCAGAAAATCCAAATCCCATCGAGCTACGCGCTCGAGAGACTTGAACCTCAGCATTGAAATAAATAGGACATGCTGGAGGGACTGATTCATAACCCAGAGGCTCCCTTCACTCTGGAATAAAATCCCAGTCCAGGTTAGGCAGAGTCCCTCATTGACTCTCCTCAAGAGGAATCTTGATGAGTGGATGGGGGATCGTAGGTTTACCCCGGGTATCACTTCTGTGTCACTGTTAGACAGAGGCACAGTATACTAACCTCGAAAAAGGGCATAGCAAAATTAATTTAAAATGGGTGGCGAAAGCCAAACACACTCTGGCTAGGCTTATAAATGCCCTAGGGCAGATAGCCTAGTATGAACCTATGAACCAATGAACCAACTGTCTAAGTTTGTAAGAACAATATTAAAATCATGTCCTCATGTCTAGGCCTGTGTCCCACAGTTATATATGGCCCTGTCCAGATCTTTGGCTGTAAGACTTTGAGAGATATGGGCAACATGTAGCCTTATAATAACAGTACAACACATACCATCTGAGGACCAGAGCAGATGCATGGTGCACAATGCTGGACAACCTGCAAAGCAGTCAGAGGTGTGAAGTCTCTTACCCCAGTCACAGTATACCTACAACTGCATAGAGCAGCAACTGTGGACAAAGCCAGGAACTGGAGCAGGGCAGGACAAAGGTCCATATATAAGGAGAAGGAGGAACTCTTGCCCACTCAAATGTAGAAAGTGCAGAATAGAACAGTTTGTGCAGTAGCATGGGTTCCCTGCAGTGTATAGAGTCAGTAACCAAATGTCTGCAGTGGTTCTTCATATCAAGCTATTATGATCTTCCACTGATGTAGCAAGAAATCACAGTGCTATGTAAAATGTACCAGACATATTATGCAAAATTCTGTTCAGTCCAGTGCTCTCTTTATACACCCTAGATATGGGTCAGATAGCATAGACAGCACAGCCAGAAAATCCCTCTGTATTATATCAGGGAGGTGTTGGACTGTTTCAGCAGGTTCAGCAGACAATTGGCTGTAGCGCATAAAATCCTGGAATAGAGGACAGGTAGGTCTGACCTGGAGTTCCATTGTAAGTATTGATGGTCAAACTGCACATGCTCCTACACTTATTTAATTTCAGTCCATGTCTGAACCCACATCTGACTATAAAACTATGACGCCAATGTATCTCTGTGCATACAGACAGCTAGGTATATCTTAACTTTCTTTCCCTAACCCCATCAGACATATGATTACCCTTATCTATCCCTGTCTGGCACATAAGATATATCTGGATCTGTTGAGTTTAATACATATATCTATATATATATATATATCTATATATATATATATATATATATATATATATATATATATATATATGGGTTCATATTAGATGGTCGACAAAGCAAAAGATCGACACTGACTTGTTCGACTGCAAATGAACGAAACATCATATAAACGACATTTCAAATGAACGACTTTCAGTTGTCCGACAAACAAAACTAGAAGTGTTGAGTTACATCACAAAGTATAACGTACTATCGTAATCATAGTACGTGTGACTGTAAAGAAAGAAAAACTAGTGTTGATAATGTCAAAAGTGTTACGATATGGTGTAGAAATTGCACATGTAAATTAATACGTAAAGTTAAACTGCTGTCAGCTCCGTAGGTAATCTAACTAAGGGTTTCTTGAGATGTTTTCACATTTTAAGTAGCCGTGCAATAGCCCCGACAAATTCGATACTGGAGTAATGATCCATATTAGATAGTACTGTGTCAAACCTCCTTTGACGTAAAATTAACTTCTTTCGTTTAGGTGATGGTGGACTTCCTGTACACATTCGAACTCTTATCTCATCCACTCTGTCTTGCTCACGGCTTAAAGTGTGAATCAAATATCTCAAATCAGTTCCTTTTTCTCCTAGTAAACACTTCAATCTTCTGTGCCACGCCTCCACTATATTCTGAGTACGAGGCAGACGTAATGCATTTAAAGCAGAGATATTCCAAAATTTAATTGGGAATAACGGAGGAAATCTTATAGAAGATGTAAACCTGGTATTGAATTTACGTCTTTTACCATGCAAATACCAGTCTGAGAAGTATTGCAAAAGATCTTTTCCTTCTGCTGGAAATGTTCCTTTCAGTTCCTCAAATGTGTCTTTCACTTTATCCTCTGGCAAGAAGGCTAACGCTACTAGGGACTTCACAGCCAGTTGCAGTTCCGGAGACTTATTATACGTTGTAGATAAACCTAGTGATTGCACCTTTCTCCATATATTTTGTCCGAAATGAAACAAACATCCTTTAGAACACACATCAGGAATGTTTATTCTAATGCTTTTCAAAGCCGCGATTTCAAAGTCGCACAATACAAATTTAACTGCCATGTCCAATTTGTGTGATGTTAGTAGACAAAATATAGAGTTCCACAAATAATTATAAGCTTTGAGGGACTTTTTAGACATTAATGCATAGATCAGTGGCACAAATTTAATCTCTGAACCATATTTTAGCATACCATGTATGCTGTACAATTGGCGTACAGTTACACCTTTGCTGAAGAATGTACCATCCATAAGCCATATGGTGGATTGGCTTAGGTCTTGTAAATTATCTAAGGTTGTAAATACCACTACGTTTGTCCCAGTAGCGTTATCTGACATGGCTTTACTGTCAAATTCACCACTTTTCAACTTAAATTGACTGAACTCTATGTTATCCAGAGACAATTCAGTTTTCTTAGTTGACATAGTTTTACCACGTCTAATTCGATTTACCTGCTGTAAAAGGGCTGGTCTAGGAGGCAGGGAGTGTATGGTACTTAAGGAGGTTGATGCTAGAGCATCGTTTACTATTAGGAATGGTGTGTCCCTTGCCAAAGCTGCTCTGCGTTTTACATCACTACAAACGAGGTATTTCTGCAGTTCACCTGGGTCTGCAGCATGATAGTGTGCAACTGACTTCTCCAATTTATCGCCATTTGGCAAATAGGTAGTCACAGCTCTACCTTTGCAACGGTCTGAAATTTTAAGTTTACATGCCCAATATCGCCTATATTCTCTTGTACGCTCTAGGTAGTACAAGTAGTTGTCAATAACTAGTATTGGCTTCATCTTCTGGGATTTTACGCTATGATAGATACAGCCTATTTCTCCAGGACTGCTGTTTTGAGCGTTGGCCATGGTGTCTTCGGTGCAGAGCACACATTGCTGTAAATCACAAGAGTATTTAATTGAGAGAATTGACGTGTTTTTCATTTGTAGTACTTTAGTTTATTTCGTCAATGGTTCACTGGAGACTGTGATATGTATTCAATATGCAGAGTTATGTACACTGTCATTGACCTGTTATGTATGTAAAGACATATTTACGTTTGCAATGATTCCTTCTTCTTAGGCGTTACTTTGTCGAACATATGACAGTCGTCCATTTGAAATTACGTTTATATGACGTTTCGTTCATTTGCAGTCGAACAAGTCAGTGTCGATCTTTTGCTTTGTCGACCATCTAATATGAACCCATATATATATATATATATATATATATATATATATATATATATATATATATATATATACATATCTATGCAACATATATATATATATATATATATATATATATATATATGTGTGTGTGTGTGTATATATATATATATAGAGAGAGAGAGAGGGAGAGAGAGATACAGAGAGAGAGACACCCAGAAAGGCATAGAGTGATGTAGTGCTGCAGCCAGTTGTACACCTACTGTAACCATTGACCCATGCAAATAGTACTGTGAGCTCTAGTGTGTAATAGTAGGGAGGTAGGGGTTCTCATCTCACATCAGCCACTCTGTGTGTGTGTGTGTGTGTGTGTGTGTGTGTGTGTGTGTGTGTGTGTTTGTGTATATATTCCACATACAGCAGAATACACACGCCCAGCAGACTTATGTCTGTGCAATGGTTCCTCATTTTATGGCCCTTTGACTACTGTCCTCTACAACAGTGGCCTCCCTGTCAGCAGCTACTGATTTCATCCACCCAATAGGAGTGGCAGACACTATCCAAATGCATAAGCTCCATGATGCATGCAGTAACTAGGTAGCATTGTAATATATACAGCTGGATAGGTAGTGTTTCTAATCCCAGCATTGGCATCTCAGTGAGTGCTTGCGTGTAAGTATATCCCTTGCTGATCTGTTTACTTCTTGCCTATGGGTGTGGAATGCCAATACATTTAAAGCCTGTGCCTACCTGTGAACACTCCCAGTGGCCTACTTTACATGGCCTGCTGATGTCATCCACCTTAGATGCACAATTACAAAGTCTCCAGACATGTAAGCTCTGTGGCACATGCAACAGGTATGTAGCACTATAGTGCACACGGCTAGATAGATAGTGGTTTTAATCTCAACAACACAACTCAGTGAGTCTGTGTCAGTAAATCCCCCTGATGCTGTGTGTATGTCTTGCCTATCTGTGTGCAATGCCAATACATTTTAGGGTCTATTAAACCCTGTTAATCCCCCCATTGGATTACTTTACAGGGCCTGCAGGTGTCATCCACCTTAGATGCACAGTTAGACACTCTCCAGGTATATAATCTCTGTAGTGCATGTGATAAATATGTAGTAGTCTAATGCATACTATAACTAGATAGTTAGGGGTTCTAATCTCTGAACTGGCAACTGTGTATGTGAAGAATATCCCCTGTAGCAGTATGACTACCTTGAGTGTATGCGTGATGGTTATTGCATTTTGAGGTTCTGTTAATCCCCTAATTTGATTAATTTACAGGGCCTGCAGGTGTCATCCACTTTATATGCACAGTTAGACACTCTTCAAATGTATAAGCTCCATGGTGCACGCAATAAGTACGTAGCACTCTAATACATACAGATAGATACAGTGGATATACAAAGTTTACACACCCCTGTTAAAATGCCAGATTTTTGTGATATAAAAAAATAAGACCACAATAAAGTATTTCAAAACTTTTCCCACCTTTAATGTGACCTATAACCTGTACAATTCAATTAAAAAACAAACAAATCTGTTTGGGGAAAAATTTAAAAACTAAAAAAAATGTACAATAAGCTGGTTGCATAAGTGTACACACTCTTAAACTAATACTTTGTTGAAGCACCTTTTGATTTAATTACAGCATTCAGTCTTCTTTGGTGCACACCTGCCATCAAAGAGACTCTGATTAACCCCAAATAAAGTTCAGCTGTCCTAGCAGGAGTTCCCTCAGTTGCCTGCTACAGCAAAAGCCATGGTTCAAAGAGAGCTTACAAAACATCAGAGGGATCTTATTCTTAAAAGGTATCAGTCAGGAGAAGGGTACAAAAAAAATTCCACAAAATTGGATATACCATGGAACACAGTGAAGACAGTCATCAAAAAGTGGAGAAAATATGGGACAACAGTGGCATTGCAAAGAACTGGACAGCCCTCCAAAATTTATGAAAAAACTAGATGAAAACTGATCAGGGAAGCTGCCAAGAGACCTACAGTAACACTGAAGGAGTTTCAGGAATTTCTGGCAAGTAGTGGTTGTGTATTACATGTGACAACAATTTCCTGTATTCTCCATATGTCTGGGCTATGGGGTATGGTTCCAAGATGGAATAATTTCCTTACAGAGAAAAACATCCAGGCCCAACTAAAATTTGCAAAACAATACATCAAATCTCCCAAGAGCATGTGGGAAAATGTGTTATGTGATCAGGGAAGCTGCCAAGAGACCTACAGTAACACTGAAGGAGTTTCAGGAATTTCTGGCAAGTAGTGGTTGTGTATTACATGTGACAACAATTTCCTGTATTCTCCATATGTCTGGGCTATGGGGTATGGTTCCAAGATGGAATAATTTCCTTACAGAGAAAAACATCCAGGCCCAACTAAAATTTGCAAAACAATACATCAAATCTCCCAAGAGCATGTGGGAAAATGTGTTATGGTCTGATGAGATCAAGGTTGAACTTTTTTGCCACAATTCCAAAAGGTACGTTTGGCACAAAAACAACACTTTGCATCACCAAAAGAACACCATCCCCACAGTGAAGCATGATGGTGTCAGGGTCATGCTTTGAGGTTGCTTTTCTACAGTTGGAACTGGGGCTTTAGTCAAGGTGGAGGGAATTATGAACAGTTCAAAATACCATTCACATTTAGCCCAAAACCTTCAAGCCTCTGCTAGAAAGCTGAAGATGAAGAAGAGTTTCACCTTTCAAAATGACAATGACCCCAAGTATACATCCAAATTAACAAAAGAATGGCTTCACCAGAAAGAAATTAAAGTTTTGAAATGGTCCACCCAGACCCCAGACCTAAATCCAATAGAAAATCTGTGGGGTGACCTGAAGAGGGCTGTGCACAAGAGATGCCCTCACAATCTGACAGATTTGGAACACTTTTGCAAGAAAGAGTGGGTGGATAATGCCAAGTCAAGATGTGCAATGCTGATAGACTCCTACCCAAGAAGACTGAATGATGTAATTAAATCAAAAGGTGCTTCAACAAAGCATTAGTTTAGGGGTGTGCACACTTATGCAACCAGCTTATTGTATGTTTTTATGTTTTATATTTTCTCTCCTGACAGATTTCTTTGTTTTTCAATTGAATTGTACAGGTTATAGGTCACATTAAAGGTGCGAAAAGTTTTGCAATTTTTTATTGTGGTCTCCTTTTTTTATATCACAAAAACCTGGCACTTTAACAGGGGTGTGTAAACTTTTTCTATTCACTGTAGGTAGGGGTTCTAATCTAAGAACCACCAGTGTTTGTGTATGCATATCCCCTTGCAGCAGTGTGGATGTTTTCCCTGTGTTTGTGTGCAATGGTTATTCCATTTTAAGGGCCTGTGAAAACATGTTAAACCCCTTGTGGCAACCTTTGCAGCACTTGCAGATGTCATCCACCTGAATAGTACTGTGCAACAGTACAAAAATGTATAAGCTCCTTGGTGCATGTGATATGTATGTAGAGCTATAGTATGTATAACTAGACAAGTAGGAATTCTACTCTCAACAAGGGCAGTTCATGAGTATGTGTGTTTGTGTGCCATTTTAAGGGCCTGTGCAAACATGTTAACCCCCCCAGTGGCAACCTTTACAGCACTTGCAGATGACATCCACCTGAATAGTATTGTCCAACAGAA
The DNA here is from genome assembly GCF_019279795.1 of Protopterus annectens. Lineage (NCBI taxonomy): Eukaryota > Metazoa > Chordata > Ceratodontiformes > Protopteridae > Protopterus > Protopterus annectens. The sequence goes on along the minus strand of NC_056733.1, from coordinate 1,658,624,915 downwards.
AAAAATATATAAGCTCTGTGGCGCATGCACTATGTATGCAGTGCTGTTCTACTCTCAACAAGGGCAGTTCATGAGTGTGCGTGTGTGCGTGTGTGCGTGTGTGTGTGCGTGTGTGTGCGTGTGTGTGCGTGTGTGTGTGTGTGTGTGCGTGTGTGTGCGTGTGTGTGTGTGTGTGTGTGTGTGTTTGGATGCACATGTGTGTTTGGATGCACGTGTATCCCCTTGCAGCATTGTGCCTGTGTTAGGCTTATCACCTGCCCCACTGTGCAGGCTGCAGTCCATGTTTCGCCAGTTATGTCCTTTGAAAACAACTAAAACAATACATAGGTCCCGAGAATGTAGGACAACAAACATTTCCTGCATGTGTGTAAAAGTTGCATAAAGCAACCATTTTACATCAGAAACACCTGAATGTTCTGAGACATAGCATAACCTAGGGAAATGCTTCAAAAATAAAATGTCATATTGGCAAACCGAGAGAAGTCCTGTCCTTTGCAGTTGCTGTGGGTATGGTTTGTCCTGCCAACTGTCATGATAACACAAGAAGTTTCCTACATTGGGCATTTGTTAAGGTGGCAACCCAACTCTCTGTTGTCTGTGTGTGTGCAATATGTATACATGTCAAGGCCCTGTGGGTAGACAGTGCCCCTACATAAACCACATGTATCTAGGCATGAATGCTAAGTGCCCTCACCCACATATGGAGGTACTGAATAAGGCTGTGTTGACTGTAAGTTGCGTGCTGTCTGTCATTAACCCACCAAATTATGTTAACACACTGCAACAAGGTCTTACATTGGGTACAGGCAGGTGCCAAGGTCCTGGCCTCAAGCTAAATGCAAAAAACAGCACCATCATACCATATGGCAAGGACATGGCTCCACTGTTTGCCACATCATTGGCAACCCCATAAACCCACAACCTGTGTGACAGACCTGTGTACTCAGTTTGATAACACTATTGCATTCAACCATCATGTAGTGGCAGTGATCAGAAAGCCCTTGTACGTGGTGAAAGTCATAGGTAAAGGGAGTGCATCCATAAAAAGGTGGACATTACCTCTGTTTAGTCCTCAGCAAGTACAAGAATACTTTAGTACAATGGCCTATCTGATATGTACCTGTCCAGACATCTGCAACAACTGGAAAGGCCATGGTAATACCCACAAAGGTATTCCATGCCATTTAGATGATATTGGAATGTCATTTGGTCTTGCTAAATGTGCAAAAGCAACCTTTAAAAAAGGAAAACTGCAGCACCAGGAAAACATCAGTTTGGGAAAAGAATGTGATATAAAAGAACTTGAGGAAGAGGGAGTGTATAGATACTTGGAAATTGATGAAGTATCAGCAATAAAACATGAACAAATGCAATATAAAGCACAGTAAGGAGTAGTTTAGAAGACTTAAATTAATCCTGAAAACAGCATTGACATCTAGGAACAAGATCCAAGCCATAAATCAGTTTGGTCTTCCTGTCCTAACTTATAGTGTTGGAGTGATTGACTGGCCCCAAAAAGTTTGGGATAGATTGGATATTAAAACAAGAAGTATGCTTCATGCTCAACAAATGATTTATAAAAATCACTGGATGCCAAGATTATATATTCCCCATTGCGAAGGAGGGATGGGCCTCCTTGAAATTGATTACATGTATAGATCTGCAATCGTGAAATTCCACACGTATCTACTGACCTCACAAGATCCAAATGTAGTGAAAGTTTTGAAACATGAGGAGAATAAATCTAAGATGACATCTCCACTTAATTTAACAGAAGCATATCAACGTCAAGCAGGAATGGAAATCAAACCAGAAGTAGATAAAAAAACAGGCAGTAACTGAATGTGCTAAAAACAAAAGAAAGAATATAAAATAAAGGACCAGATGCGAAGGCAAGAAATGTGGAAAATGCATAAATATAGTTGCAAATATAGAAAATGCCTGGAAGAGCCTCTTGCTGATCAAGAACGAATGCAGGAATAGTTAGGGAGAGGTGAATTCACATCAAGAAATGAAAAGTTAATATTGGCAGCCCAAGATAGTGGGCTACATACACACTGGTTTATAAAGTCCATTGAACAAGTGGGAGAAACAGTCATATGTAGGTTTTGTAAAACCAAATTGGAAACAGCCACACAACTTGTTTCTGGTTGTGATGCACTAATGGCAGAGGGACTGTATACTGAAATGCATAATAATGTGGCAAGACTGTTACACTGGAGATTGTGCAAACATTATGGTATCAAAGTGGCTGAAAAACACTGGAAACATGAGCCACAAAGAATCATAGAAAATGATCATGTTTATATCACATGGTACCACCCAATACCAACAGTTCAAAAGATAGATGCTAAAAAATGGCAATAGTGGTCCAAGAAAAAGAAGACAAAAGTAGCATTGATCATTGAAATCGCCACACCCAGTGACTACAGTGTCTTGCTTACAGAGAGACACAAAGTCATAAAATACCTAGATCTGCAGGCAGAAACGAGAGCCATGTGGAAGAAAGATACCCAGACAGTTCCAATAGTAGTAGGAACAACGGGCTTTATAAAACAGAATTTACAATCGTATTTAGATATGTTACCAATTCATGTAACACCGTACTAATTGCAGAAGGAGTCATTACTGGGCATATTGTGGGTGCTATGAAGAGCACTTTTGGCTGACATCAAAGAGTGAAACAATACTAATTTCATGAACTTTAATCATACTTTGACTTAGGAATGGGGTCGGTTCCCGTCATGGTATTAGAAACCCAAAAGAGTTGGAGAAATTAAAAATGGCAGTAATCCATACCGTCAAACACCTGTCCCATGCAGGCAGCCCCTAATCAGTAGTGCCCCACTCGGTATCAGACAGGTTGCCCAGATGTGGGCTGTGGCATGCCTACAACCCAATGTTGGACCCTGCCCTTCAAGAGCTGCCCTGTATATGTGAGTCTGCTTCCCTGCACATACCAGCAGCAGACCTGAATCTGATAGGGGACAACAACAAAACCTGCTGGAGAGACAGGTTTGTCTCCCATATGCTGCCCTGTCTCAGGAATGCACTTCCCATACATGTCAAACAGAGTACCATGCAAACCATCATCAAGTGTAACCGTGATGAGAGGATGGGATACCACAAATCTGCCCAGGGGTCCCATCTGTGTCCCTCAATTACAGGAGCAACATGTGCTGATTGATGATTCTGTTGGGGATAAACTAATGCCTAGGCTTGTAAGGGCCTCAGAGCCAATAGCCTAGTAATGTTGTATGATCCTTGGTATACCAGTTATGGCCCTGTCTGCTGTGATGGACTGTGTTGTTAAGTGTCCACTCCCATCACTGCCATCTCCTGGGGGGTGTCCCCTATGGGCAACATACCAGTACCATGTCATAAATCCACCATCTGACAGATAGTTGAGTGGTACCACAGGTGTATGGGGACAGTCCAGCAACATCTGTGTGACACAATTACAGACAGCACTGCAAATGTGTTGTGTATGTCCAACATCTGTAGTACACAGATATTTGCAGAATGTGCACATGTGTCTGATATATGTGGACCCTCTGCCAGACAAATGTGGATATCTGGAATTCAGTTGGACAATATGTAATGGTTGTTTACAGACTGTGGGGAATCTGGCTGTCACAGGCCACACACCTCAGAAAATAGTTATGGTACTTTAATATCTAGTACTGTATTCATTCCCTCACATTGCATGCTCAATATGTACATTCAGTTGCTAAGGGTGACTGCAGCAGTGGCAACAATTTCTGCTTAAACTTGCACAGCTCAGTCAGTTAATTGTTCCAACAACCATGTACTTGACATGCAACACAGTGGAATGGAAGCCAGGACTGTGGGTGGACAAATGTTAAGTGTGATAGGAATGTAACAAATTGAGCTACCAAGTCAATACTATAGCAGGTGTATTTGCAAGACATAGGTGCATGCATACAGTCTGTTACACAAGATTGGCATGAACATGTGTGATCAGATGTGTATGATGTGTGGCACTGAACTGTCTGTCATGACCTCATAAAGTCAATGTGTACTGACTTGCCAGTACATCAGAACATAATATAGGCTGTGAGACAAGTGTGCCAAATATAGGTGGCACAACTGTGGACATTCTGCACTTATCTACCTGATATCCTAGGCCTGATGTACACCCATCAAAATTTATTTTTCTGTGTACTGGTTTGGTGTCTGTATCACAGTCCCAAGTACATTGTCATTTGTCCCATTATATGTACAAGTAGTGTGTCACTGGCAAAAAGGATCTGTTTATGGAAACAGCTGCTAGCTTTCAAAGCTGAATTGCTTCGTGTGCTAATGTACTGTGCTGTAGTTGACAGGGTCCTGGGTTTAAATCTTGGCAGGGGTTGAATCTTTTTCAGCTGTGCATCACTGATAAACAGGATAAGTTTATGGAATCACCTGTTTGTAATCAAAACTGTATGACCTAGTAGGCTACTGCACTGTACTGTAGTTGACAGGGGCCTGGGTTTGAAACTTGCAAGGCCTGAAATTTTTTCTTCTATGCTTCATTGATAAACAGTTTATATAAACACCTACTAGCCTTGCAAGCTGAGTAGCCTAGTAAGCTAATGCACTATACCATAGGCAATAAGGTCCCAAGTTCAAGATTTCCAGGATGTTAACTTTGCTCATGTGCAGAATACTGTCACACAGAAGGTAATTAAAGCAGATTTGTGCACTGCAGTTCTTAGTCAAACTTAAACTTGTGCTGTCTACGAAAAAATGGGTGGTAGGAAAGTGATGAAATGGGGGCAAGCAGGGGGAAAAACAATATGAAAGACAGGTAGGGATGTGCAGGATTGGTGTAGGAAAGCACCATAGCTCTCCATTTATCATACAGCAACAGATGTGTATGTTGTGGACAATTTGGAATTTGGAGCCTCACATCCCAGAGGGAGGGGTGTGGGTGATGTAACTCTCTTGATTAATTGCTGTGATGATTGATTGATGGCAGTGCAGGTGTGGACAAATTGGAGAGCTATGTATGGGGTGATTTTTTTGTGGAACAGATACCCTTTTTTAAGGAGAAAGTGTGATGTTGGGGAAGGGATATAGGTACCTGTGATGACATAGGTTGGTTAGGAGAGGTAACATTTGCAAAAATACAAGGCAGAGAAGACAGCAGACAGGGGCAGTGTATGACACATGAAGGGGGTAAACACCTTGGATGGGGAAGGTGTTGTGGAATCGGAGGACCAAGTGCCCCCAGATGGTAGCAGTGGGACTGAGCTCCCCACCTATGGGCAGTCACCACCGCTCCTTCAGGGCACCAAAGGTAGCTGTGCTGGGGGTTGGGTGCCAGAGCTGGCCTGCCCCTCCAGGTGCACCAGTCTGCCCTCGATCTGGTGCAGTTGATTGTCTATGCCACACTGGACAATCCTGTGCACCATTTCTGGGAGCTGTTCTAGGTAACCACTTCATTTCCATACCAGCGCCCAGGGGGGGAGACGGGTCCCATCTCCTGAGACTGTTCCGCCCGTGGGTGGTGCAGGACCAGAACAGGGTGCAGCTCCAGGTTGGGTCCCAGACATGCTGGGACCCAGTGCCATGGCCAGATGAAGTGGGGTAGGTGGGTCCACAGATACCGGTCTACCCACTCGTGCTATGGTGTTGAGGTTTTTGAAAAAAGTGCATAGGTTAGTCATGCACAGAACATTTAAACGTTAGTTATAACATCATGCATGGGTGTTCCAATTAACCCAGAACAATAAAATTGTGTAGCATACAGAACACAACAATAAATGGGATAATGCAGTATTGTAACAGCATGCTAGTAACAGTTACGGCAAAAGGCCAACAGCATTGGTATTTCAACAAGGTATGTTAGCATGCAACCCTTTTAATATGTAACAATAATTAAATACAAGGCAACATAAGGTTTTGAGAACAACATATATGAAATCAAAACCATACCCATAGTATTGCAATAATAATATTGTAATGCAGATAAGGGTTGGGGTGAGAGAGAGAGAGACATTCCATTAACAACAGTATAGGCTTATATTTATTGCAACAGTACTTTTCTATACTCCACAGGTCTGACCTCACTTTTATGTCTGCAAATGCCCTATCTCTTCTGTAGCATCTACATATCTCTCAAACTATCGACATGGGACAGTATGCACCAATCTGTAACACCTACCGGTACACTACTAGAGGGGACTGTTACATGTCAAGGGAATGTATATGACTAGCAAGGTATACTGTGCACTGATGTTATGTGATTGAGCAATTGACATACTTTGACTGGATGTTAAATCTGTGTCCAAGGTTTTTGGCAACAGTGATCACTATCCGCAACAGTGTGACACTTGAGAGACGTGTTGTGCATATACAGAGAGTTTACACGTATCCTGCCGTCCTTGGCAGGTTGGGGTTAGATTATCAGCAGACATTCAGAGACACACCTGGGATACAGCCATAACAACAATTAACAGTTTTATTAGTCTTATTAACTTGGAATACTAGTGTATTGTGAATGTTTAATTTAATGCAGTCTTATCTTGCTGAGCAATGCTGTTTACACACTAATACATCTGCAGACATGACTTAGTATACCATTGGAATAGCTAGGACAGACAATTTATTCACCTGTAATTCCCGTGGGGGAAAACATCTGTTAATTTTAGTTAACATTTGTTAACCAGGAAAGTCCGACTTGGAATGAAGCCAATTTTCAACAATACAAAACTGTTTCTATACATATTCAGTAGTACTTGTCTCTTTCTATAAATATATATTAGTACTAGTCCCTGGATTCAAACCCTGGACTGTGTGTGTAAAAAACTGAACGACATACATATAATTTAGCAAACTGACCTACTGAGCCACTGCATTGTGTTGAATGACTGATATGTGCCTAGAGCTCACTGGGTAACATATTCTGACCTGGTAATATAGGTAGAGTGTCACACAAGACTGCAGTGACACTTGAATACATATGCATGAGATGCATGCATGACAAACATAGTAGGTGAACTGTGTATTAATACTTGAAATGCAGGTGTACACATTTAACCCCTAGTGGATGGGAATATGTTTAATGTGTACAGACCATATTGGGGTGCTGGGTTGGTTGCTGAGCCATATACAGTTGCAGATGGTATGTTTGCAGTCTACAGCTATTACAGTTGCAAACTTGCCTGCATCAGCATAACTACATGCAGGAATGCATATAGCAGAAATGGAAAGGTTAACACAAAACGACCCTGAGAGAAACACACTATACTACCTTACACATTACTATTCAAGGTTTAGATGTTAACAAATATCCGATTGCAGTATATCTTGTAGTACAGCTCCATATCTACACTTTACCAAAACAGTTATTTATCGACCAACCTTCAGTCACTTCATGGTATTATACCCATGTTTACTTCACAGCACTTGTAATACATAGTTTCATGACCAACAGCCCAAAATACACACATTTGGCACAAGAAATGTTTATTGAGGGTGGCATGAAACAGGTGGCTGTCTTTTTATTCTTGAACACTTTACATAATGCAGGCATTGACTGACAGCTTATTATTCCACACTGGATGCATTACTAACTTTATTTCCTTAACAATTCTGACTGCAGGTGTACTTTATTTCCTGAAATTTATGATTGCAGATGACTTATTCCCTTCACATTATGAATCCAGTTGCACTTTATTACCAGAACATCATTATTAATGCAGTATACACTTATTTGTTAACATTATTAATACAGTAGTAAATTACTTTCCTTAACAGGTTTCATTCTTTCATATATATTTAACTGTACCTGGCATTACTCACTTATATCAGTGCAGGTTTATGAACACATTCATTGCAGTACACTATATACCTTCTGGCAGTTACTATTGTACTCTTTCTTAATTATATTAGTATAGATTGCAGGATACATCTGTACTCACCACATTCTCAGCGCAACCTGGCCAGGCACCCTACATGGACCTCCAGGTTACGAGTTCTTTCCTCTGCAGCTGTGGGGAGAGAAACACACCATTATGCATACCTTTCTATCAGATATTCATACTAGACTTTAGTAAATCAATGTCTCCTATACTTACAAACTTCTGGGTCATTGTCGTTCCAAGCTTCTTGGATCCACTGGGCCTTCCTATGCTTCAAGTCATCGTAGTGGTGATGCACCTGCTCACCAGCATGGAAGATGCCAGTTGCAGTAGTGAGGTTGCATGCCAAATGGTCCCAGGCCTCAGATTTGTATTCGGACCCCTGGTATTGGCCCTGCAGCAGCCAGTTGTCATGGTCTTTTACAAGGAGCCCAGTCATGACACTGCACTCCAACATGCCTTACAGCTGTGCCTGGAAGTGAGCACCCTCTCCAAATCCAGCCATAGCCCCTGCATAGATCAAACTCCAAAAGATTCTAGCTGTATTCCTACCTGTTCAGCTTAAATAAGGCTGTTTCCTGCCCTTTGCTGCCATTATATCATTTTTTAAAATGCTAAGTGAAGCTGCTAAGCAAAGCTTAGCACCATGCAAACCCACTAAGCTTAACTGAGCAGTGCTTAAACTGGCAAGGCTTAGCAATGCTTAGCGGTGCACAAACCAGCTTAACTGAGATGAGGACTGCTAAAACAGGCATTGCTTAGCAGTGCCCAAACCAACAAAGCGGTGTTGAGCATTGTTAAGTACTGCTAAAAAGGGTCCTGTTTAAGCCTTGTTTGGCTTAGCAAAGCTAAGCAGAGCTTAGCTACAGCCAATGAAGAAAACCAAGCGAAACTGGAAGCAGCAAAATTTATTCTGGTACCTCGTCTGAATGCCTTCAAAGGAATAACACCATCATTTTCTTAGCTGCTTATATATTATACAAAGCATCAATTATACAATTAAATATTTGCATAAATACCAATTAAAGTTAAAGTTAAAGAGACATATAGTGAAATAGAAAATTTCATATAAATGCATTCAAACTGAAAATATGCAAACACCTTAAAGCATCACAAAATACAATATAATTTACTGCCCAAAGATCAAAGTGTAAGATTTACTTCTAAGTTCATACCCTTAGGTTTTAAAGTGCTAAATTTCAAAATAAATCTACTTTCAAGATTTAAAAGATTCTGTAAGTAATTACCATTCATGCCTGGTACAGGTTTGGCTAGAGCACAAAAAAATAAAGATTCCATATCACCATTATGAACTGTGTTAAAATGTTCAGCAATTGGACTATCAATTCTGGCATTTCTAACATCTCCCATGTGCTCCAAAATACGTATTTTTAATTGGCGTTTAGTTTGGCCAATATAATATTTACTTGGAACACAATCACAACCAATAATGTACACTACCCCACAAGATTTGCAATTGAAATGACTCTGAGCAATGTATTTCACCCCATTTATGATACTGCCTGATAAATTCTTCACATTCCTGCAAATTTTACATTTACCACATCCTGCTGGAATTCCTCACCATTATTGTTCTTATTATGTACATTACTTGTACATATTTCATTCCCTACCTGCTTATTATTATATATAGGTGAAAATCTACCATTAGTGAGGAATTCCAGCAGGCACTAATATTGGAGTATAATGGCTTAAATAATGTTCTTAAAAAAATATTTTTTAAGGAATGGGAAAGATTTATATCCCTAACGGACATAGAAAATTTGTCCAAAATACCTAAAAAAATAATTTATAAGAATTCCCAAAGTATAGGTAACATTTTAGAAAACAAACATTGCCATAATAATAGGAGGAACAAAATAGGCACATATAAATGTGGGCGCTGCAGTCAATGTAGTTACGTGTTGAATAAAGAAGGTTATTACTTGGAAAGTAGAAAAAGATGGGTGTATAGCCCAGAATATTTTAATTGTGAAACAAAAGGAATAGTGTATTTAGCCTTCTGTGAAAAATGTGGATCCTTCTATATTGGTAAGATGGAGAGAGTATTAAAAAGAAGGATCTATGAGCACATGTATGATATATTGACAAAAAAGGAAAGCAACGCCCTATATAAACATAGTAAGTTATGCGCTGAATATAAATACAAATTTTTAATAGTTGAACAAATTAAATGTGATATCAGGGGTGGACCCTGGGAGGATTAAATAGAATATAGAGAACTATGGTGGCAACTGACATTGAATGCCGATAAATATCCAGGCTTGAATGACAATATATCTATTTTACCATTGCTAAAATTAAGATCAGCTAAACTATAGCAATAAGGTGTAATTACTTAGTTTGGCCACCAGAGGGCACTTCTGGTGTATTAATTTAAATAGTTTTTAACAAATGATTTTATATATAACATTATATATTCAATAATTTTTAACAAATTATTTTATATATAACATTATATATATAATATTTTATGGGTAATGTTTTGTGCGCATCAATTGTAAGTTTTAATCTTGATTTTAACTATAAATATATGATCTTTCCAGTTGCCAAATAATTCTTGTTTTAACTTGAGTGATGAAGTAATTTTCTTTTTGGTAAATCAGTATTAGGATTTTAACTAATTATTTAATTATTTAATTTACTAACTGAGGTTTTTATTGGATAGCTAATTAAAAGAAAGTATATAAATTAATTGTTTTGGATAATATACTGGTCATCTGATGAAGTCATAATAACGGACAAAAACACAGTGTTTTTTGCACATTTATTACAAAGGCGTTCATGGTTTACGTGGTTTTGGTTTTTGAATTGTTATGAAATAAACATTTTCAGCACTCATTTCGGAGTTGGCGGCTATTCTTCTACATAGTTACTGCCTTTAAATGTCAATGTATATATAATAACAAAAAAAAAATTGTTACATTTTACTATTGCATGTAAAAGCTGAATGGTCTGCATTTCAACCATGCACCTACTACACACAAAGCCAAGTCTCTAACTATTCAGTTACTGAGGAATGGTGCTGGCAGCTCTACATTTCTATATAGCTTTCAATTACATTTAAGCACTGCTAAGCATTGTGGTGCACCCCGCAAACCTGCTTAGCTATGTTTCAACTTGACCTTTCCTAAATAATTAAATACATTCAGTTTCTATTTTTAGATGGATGGCACATATCTATTGCTTAATGCCACGCAAACACTCCTTCTTCTTCTTCTTCTTTCGGCTTTTCCTGGTTAGGGGTCACCACAGTGGATCACAATTCTGCTCACGATTGGCAGTGGAAATTTATGGTGTTGAGTTGCGAGCCCAGTGCCCAACCTTCCACAGAAGGCACACACTCACACCTAGGGCCAATTTAGAGTGTCCAATACACCTACAGCATGTCTTTGGGATGTGGGAGGAAACTGGAGCACCCAGAGGAAACCCACATGATCACAGGGAGGACATGCAGACTCCGTACAGAAGGCACCCAAACCGAGGATCAAACCAAAGAACCTCTTGCTGTTAGGCGGCAATGCTAATCGCTGCACCACGGCGGCTGCCCAAATGCCATGCAAACACATGCACACACAAAAAAAAAAAGAAAAACATTATTTAAATGTGTTTCACTTTCTTATCTAAGTGCCATCCAGAACTTTCACAGTGCAGGGGGTATGTTATTCATCTACAGACACTGTAACAGACACTGTAAAACACCTCTACACTAATTCTGTAACTGTGTTACATGGCTGTCTCTCAGCAGTGCACCTTCATTAATATGCAAGTTGTACTGTCGAGGGGGATCTGCAGACATGGCCACAGTACACTCCATGTAGGACTTACACTATTCCTTCATGAAGTTTATCAAATCCAGGGGATGGTCTTATCCTACCACCATCCTTCTCATTTCATAATTGCTCTCCTACTGTCATTCCCACTGTTTGTGCCCCATCTTTGCTTCTGTCCTATCAACCCCATTTCATACTTTTAATCTGGTTAAAAAACACAGGCGTGGCCATAAATGACTCATAAGCAAAAATATCTATTTCTGTAAGCAGCATTTGCCTGATGTTGGCACCAAAGCCTACACCTAGTTCTTGTTCTATAGCAAAAAGTCCAGAAATAAATATGCATGCACTAATACTTTGCCATTGGCCATGCAACTAAGATTGGCAGCTTGGTGTGTTGGTAAGAGATTCTGACTGAACCCAAATAGTATGAGTTATCTCTGTTACATGAATATGCTTTACTGGCACAGTATATAAATGATATGAGGAGTCCATTTTGATGCACCCAGTGCACTGATAGATAAACGTGAGGATGGGATTCTCTCATATTTTGCATCTCAGAGCCACAGTGTGTCCCAATGAACTTGTGCAGTTGTTATTATCTTGCACATTCTATACACATAACAGCAAATTTCTAGTGATGAACAGATAAACACAAAACTTAATGACAATAATGCATAATGCAGTGATCTAGAGGCTAACAAATAGGAATGCATGGGCAGTTCTCCACTGTGTAAGGGCTGTCACTATCATCCACCACCATCCTCTTCAATACCTGTAGCATCACATTTGTAGTTTCCATTCTGCAAACTTACTACACCTGTCACTTGTCAGATACATGACAATCCAAGTCCAATTGTTACTTTACTGTGGAACATATGTTAAGCCATCATTGCATTCATTCCAGTAATGTGTAATTATCACCACTGTTCCACATATATATCATACCCTAACACAACAGTTCCTGTGAAGTAAGTCATTCCACAGACACGGACATACATCTTTGAGTAGTACAATAAGTTACTCTTTCTACTTTCACTGTTACATGACACATGGCATCAAGTAGCATCACTACCTGTATTTAGGCAATGGTAACTGAAACGTCATGTTCTATAGCAAAAGCTGATCAGAGTTTGCCCTTGGATGCATTCATGTGATGCTCCTGGTGCTAATGTGCTTAGTCCAGTTTTGCAAAAGAAAGCGATACTGATATCAGTATGAAGAGACAGTTATTATTATTATAATAATATGCCTGATGGTTTAATGTACTCATGATGGAATGTTTGCATTATCAGCACAGTATGTTGTGAATTCTGATGTACTCATTGCTGATATTATTTGTTTCTCCTGTGGCATCAGCAGCTCTTGCACACATGTAGGGAATGTTGCATTCATACCTCTCAGCTCTTTAGATTTTTGCATAAATTCTAGATTTTTGCCACATACTTTTGGTATGTTCCTCATAAACGTAGTGCTTCTCTGGAAAGCCACTGTGGATTGATGTCCCTAAATAATGGCAAACATTTCAGTTTCAGAATTTATAAATTAGAAAATACATTCTAACAAAACATTTTTTTAACAACTCTGCAAGTTTATAAGAGCAATATTTAAAATGCATCCATATTTTTGGGTGTTTGTTCCCCCATTAGTTTTGGCTTTGTCCAGATTTCCAGTGCTAAGAGAGTAACAGGTATAGCTGGATTAGGTAGACAGGTGTTTAAATCCAGCAGTGTGAATCCCATATGAGTATGAACAAAAGCAACTGGTAACAGCCGGGGCTGCTATAACCAACAGATGTCATGAGTACAGTTCAGTGGTAACATTTACACAGGTAGATATTTTGTTCACTTAAGTATTGTCTCTCATTTGGGTAAGGTAGGCAGGTGTTTGAATCCAGCAGAATGTGCCCAGTATGAGATCTACAAAAACATCTCTGAACAGTTAAGGCTCACTTACTTAACAGATGTGATGTGTACAGTTCTTCTTGGTAGTAAGATTTCCAAAGTTAGAGAGTTTTGATCCTACAAGTGAAGCACTTCCCTTTAAAGGAAGTCATATGCATTCCAACATACTGCACAAGTTATCCCTTCAACAGTGTGCTTTCTGACAATTGTGCAACAATTTATTCAGTGATATCTGCAGCTACAGCAGCGATGTAGGGAATTTGACATGGATAAGTAGATGTTTAAATTCAGCAGCATCTGCCTAGTTTCAGTGTATAAAAGCAGACATTGGTGGTGTGCTGGTTCACCATACAGATGTGTTGTGAGATGTTTTACTCGGTTTTGATGCATGGGTGATTTTGATCCCCTTAGTATTGTATTTTCTAGTAACATGCACAGCTTCACAATGTCCCTTTTCTGCCTCTTCTATTGAAGGCCAGTTAGCACACAAGACCATTGCTAATCAGTGGCAGGGAAAAGTCTCATTTCTTGTTCTGTGACAAAAACTGCTAAGAATTAGATGTTTTTTATATGGTTATACTGGCCACCATGCACTGAAGCTTAGAGATAATGCACAGAGAAAAATAATAGTGATATGACTTATGGAGACATTTATCATGTCAACTATGACAGCTTTCACACTTCACTGTAACACTGATGTAATTTTCACTTTGTCTGTAAGCCATACTGAGGGTTGTGATCCAAGGATTTATGTCATGTGTCACACAGTGCTTATGTTTTTTGTCAGTTTTCCATAATGTCATACCCCTTTCAAATGTATAGTTTCTCAAAACTATTGGACAAATAGTTCTGTGGCATCAGTAGATACTACACATTTCAAGCGATCATCATCTAGGCAGGGGTTCCATTCTTGGGAGTCCGGTGCTCTACCACTAATCTGCTATACATTGTAGCACTGAATGGTAATTGTTGCTACACAGTAGTGACTTACTGCACTGATGTGCTGTGATAATTCTACTTGGATATAGCCCTTTCATGGGGGGGGGGGTTGTGTTCACTTTTAATCGTGGCTATATGCATTCCCACATATACAACTGATGACCTTCTACCATTTGTGTGATTTTTGACAGGAGTTGTAGAACTTGTTCTGTGGTATAATTAGCTAGTGAAGTGCTCATAGTAGTTTAGGCAGGCAGGATTAAAATCAATGTAGATCTCACATGTGAAAAATTGACAACTATTATTATATAATAATAATGCCATGTAAGCATAAAACTATTGTAGTGTGTCATGTCCATCTGAGAGATTCCATCCGTCACTCTTTTCATGTACTAATTCATATATTGTTGGCTTTCACTCCTCTCTTGTGTTATACATATTTTCCTGTCCGTTTTACCTTTTGCTACAATAATTCTAATTGTATGATTATCATGTATTCACACCTCTTCTGAACACCTTCTCTTGTAGCGTATAATAGTTGTGCTCACGTATTTCCTTTATCAGTGTCAATGGTAACGATTTTGAAAAAAGGTAAATGCATTTCCAGCCTATTATGTTGCCTATTCCTCTGAAACATATTTGGCAGACACATGCTAATAGTCAGTAGTTCAAACCCAGCTGTTTGTATTTTTTTTTACTGAAACCAGGTAATATATTCTCTTAAAATATATTTGGCAGCCACCTTTCTTTCTTGAGTAATTTATTAGCATGCATTGCTAATATCCTATCTTTGCACAAAGTCAGGAGTTTAAACAAAGCTATTTTCATTTTGTTTGACAGATATCACATTGTACACTCCCCCAAAATGATTTTGGCAGTCCCATATGCTTTGAGTATGTTTCCAGCATGCCTTGATAGTATTATATACCTAGGAATATATTGCTTAACAGAGTTATGGGTTCAGACACAAGTATGTGCATTATGTTTGCCTAATAGCAACTGTTTCATACTCTAGCAATGTATTATTCCACACATCTCTGTTCTCATTACATGCATGGCATGCCCTGCTACTCCAGTAGTCTGAAACTTATCAGTGACATAGGCAGCAGTTCAATTTCATCCTTAGTTTTATCTCTGTTACCGGACTTTTGTGTTATATTACTCACACTGTTACCTGTCCTGTCTTGTCTCAACATATTCATTTATATGGATTTTATGCCACTGTTGTGATGGCCATTTGGAGGATATGTGTTAATAATGGCTATGTGTGTGATCTGTAGATAACTGATATGATGTTTGCAGTGTTCGGGGAAACCTGTATCATAACAGCTTCACTGACAGCCATTGTTATGCATAGTAAACATGCCATGTGGTAGTTCTGATTTCACTTCCCTTGAGGTCTGTTCCTTGCTCTGTTTTATTGTAATCAGCCAGTATGTGTGAAACATTTTACTTATTGTGGCCTTATGACCCTTTGCAGTATGATGTGTGTAGTGTCTCTTATTAGCATTATAATCTGGATGTACTGCTATGTTTGTGTGCACTGATCTTCTTTGACATAAACCATCTCCCATTTCTACCTTTATTCTCTATTATGGGTGCACAACTCAACCTCCATTTTTATTACATATGTAAGTGTTGTTGCATCACAATATAGGTTTAGCAATATATACATCTCCAGTGTACTTAATTATCTCCTAAGACTTTCACGGTTTCTTCTTTATGCATCATAAAAAGATTATATGCAACTGCATCTCATATTTGTCATTGTGTGGCATATCTTTGTGGACTGCAGTAACTAATGACATATTATTTTCTGCGTCTGACTCCATGCCTTGCATAATATGTATGTTACTGCCACAAATGTTATTTTATCAATACTGGCAATGTATAGAAGCAATATTTACAGGTTTTCCCATAGATTATGTCTTTGTTACCAGATTATTGATGTGTCTGTCTAATATTCTTGCATCGAGATATCGAGGGCTACGCCCATGCATAATTCAAAATACCTTACAATGCTGTATCATCCTAAAACAGTTTTTATTACTAATCATTTCCATAAGCATTTGTTTACGCTAATTATATGTCAAATAAAGTTAAACATCTCCATGATTCCAGTTAATGAAATGCACACCGTCACACTTCATGGTTCATGTGTTGCTAGGCTTTCCCTTGCTAATAATCTATTGTTTGGGTTACCTGATGCTGTTGAATGCACATGCCCTCGCTTCTGATTCTCTAGTTTATTGTAAATACTTTTTTGCACTTGCTTACCACAACGTGAGCATTGCGCCTGTGCTGTGAACTAAATGTGAGGGTGCATATCTTGCAATATGCCTCGGCTTCTTGCGTATTTGATTAACAATGCTGCTCATTCTGCTAACAATGATTGATCATGTTGGCTGGGGCACAATGTAGACTAGTTGTTAATGAATCCCTGGGCATGCGTTTTAATGACATATGAATCTTGCTTTATATTTTATCATAACTTTCATACTGTTTTCACCATCTATACTTCCAATCTCTTATTTTAAGAATTGAATTGACCTAGTGTAGTACAATATATAATATGTATTCTGCAGTACTTACAAATAAAGTATTGGACTTAATTACTTCCTTTGCCAGGTTGTCATTATTTTGTCATACCAATTAAAGATGCCTTTCTTAATTCATCACGGAAAAAACTGCTAAATGAAGGAAAGATAATAGGCAATTTTTCACCTGAAAACACTTTAAAGAGAAACACATTGGACAGCGGTCTTTAGTAAGAAAAACATGCATAAAAATGTGTACATATATATTTCAAAAGATCTTTAAAAATACTAGTTTGCTCCCCTAAGTCTCAACAGCTATAAAATGAGATGCTATTGTTGATAGAAGGAGGACCATTTGCGTTAAATAATATCTGCCAGTACAATTCTCTTGATTTGAAATAAGAAATACAGATATTCTCTCTAAAACAAAACATGTTAGCTTTTTAAAAGCCCTTCAAACAATGGGGTGCTTGTACAATGTTAGCATTATTGCCAGTCCTTATAAAGGAAGTTTGCATCCAGATTTGTTGTCTGCAAGTACGTTATGGATGAGGTATGGAGCTCAATAAAGGGGTTTAAATTCCCTGTCAAAAGTTTCAAGGACATTTAGTTAGTCATCAAACGACCCATATTCAGCTATGGAGTGATGGAGATGTCTGCCAGTGACAGGAGTAGAATACCCTTGATTAAACTAGTCCGTATCTATTTTTTCATGTTATGGCAAAAAAGAAGCAGTTACTAAGATTTGCTTTCTGTTGAAGAGTGCAGTTAGGGTCCTAGGTGGGGGTTTTCTGCTTGCAGTCGATTCTACTTTGTGGCTGGTCTTGCTGTCACATTCAGTGGGAGTTAGGTAGACTACTTGTGTTTTTCTGGTCTTTGTGGTGTCTGGTAGAGTATCCATTTGGTCTGGCTGGTGTTGTGGTAGTACAGAGCTCTGCGTGCAACATTTGGGAATGGTTGACAGCATGTCTGTTCACTGAAGGGATGGTGTGTCCCTTCATCAGCTTCCATCATACATCAAATTTTGGGCAGCAAGGTGAGGTTGCTGCTTTGAGCATTTTTTTCCCAAAGGTGGGATTCTGAGAACAGTATTCATGTGTTTTCTCATAATGGATAAGAGTTGTTGCCTTGTGGTACTATAGTTTTGATGTCTCCTCTAGATTTGTTGTTGACTCCTGGCCCTGTTTAGTTTGTGAATGGCGGTTGCCCTGCTGAGGAGCTTTCTCCCAGGCATTTTTGGTAGCTGATTCTATTGCTTGGGAAAAATCCTTGGTTTTGTTGGCTTTTGTGGATGGGGCTTTTTTTATGGGAACTTTTACAGCTCTTGGCTATAAGCAGGATTAGTTACCATTTGAAAACTCCTGCAGCAGCAGGACACCAAGGGGATGTGGCCCTACATTCAAACGCACGTGGCTGCACCACACGCAGACACACACACACACACACACACACACACACACACACACACACACACACACACACACACACACACACACACACACACACACACAAAACTGAGGACCTAGGGGTGGAAGGTTATGGATTAACTAAAGACAAATAATAGTTATGGTGTTCTTGCCTTATGTACACAGAGCATAGGGTTTGTTTTAAGCTTTTGGGGAAATTTTCAGTATTCAGGCTTATTTTGAATTGGTCAGCAAGGTCATTATGTTATTCACCTATGAATCACTCTCATACTCAATTAGGTATAATTCAAATGATTAAATGGAAAAAAAGTAATTGACTTGAATATAAAGGCAAATATAGGTGTCTTTTGTTTATCTAGAGATAAATAATCCTAACATTTAATAATAAGGGGAGAGGAACAAAGAGGTAAGCACATCTGAATGTGGAGGCATTGTTACTTTTGTAATGTTTATGCCGTAGACACACCAGCACACTAGGGTAGACTAGAAGTTTGAACCCCACATCAGGACTGCATGTTGCTTCACATAAGCTCAGCCTAGTTCCTTTGTTAAGCCACGCCTTTTCATAATTATGCTAATTAATGAGAAATATTAAAAAGAGAATAATACAGGTAAAGAAGTTTAATGGACACACTGGGGTCTAGATAACCCTTCATATACAATATGGTAGACAACTGTAGTTCCATAAACAGTTAGCTCAGGTTAAATTTCTGAGAATCATGGGCACTGGCAGGGTTTTTTTTTCATGGGTTCATAGGATCATAGATAAGTACTAGGCTAGCTGTCCTTGTTGGCCATTTTAAGCATAGACAGGTTCCCTTTTCATGCCCTAATTATCCTAACCCATTTGGCTACACGTAAGCCTTACCCATCCCATGGTCAATAATTATATATTACCTCTAATGAGAAAAACTGTGGTCATACCATGAATAATCTGAGGGGATCCATGCATGGAATATAGCAGTTAGGAGCTGCCTCTGTCTATTAATGTTAAAGTGGGCAGTGCTGAGGTAAATCTTCTGTTTCCCATCCATAGGCCCAAGTTGTGCTTGAATATGGATAGAGATTAACTTTATTGTATGTTGATGGGGTGTCTGTTCCACAGCAGTGGTATCCTCTGTGAGATATACTTGTCCCTCCAAGCTGCTCTGTTGATCTTTCACAAGAGGTTTAGATCCCTAGACTGAGTATTTCCGATGATTTTCTCGACACCTTCAAATGAAGTAATGCCAGTTTTGTAATCTCAGATCTAGTGCTTCTTCAGGTGTTTTTACAGACAAGTGGCAACATCTAACTAGTGAGCCGCATGACTTACTGTCATATTTAGAAGTAGCCAATGTGCAAATTAAGATGACCAATAACAAGTGGAGTTTGCAATCAACTGCGGAGGTAGTTCAAGCATTAATTGAACCACTGGCCAAGAAACCATGGCAGGGGAGTCAGAAAGATAATCCTGTTTCAGCTAGATCCTTTACAGATGTTACACCCTAGGTGTCTGAGATGAATTCTGGAAGCTAAGATATTGATGAAAGAAATAACGCAGGCTTCCCTTGCCAGATGGGAGTGCAGCTGTAGGTGAATACTTGGAGAAGTTTCATTTCCAGAGGAGAGAAGATCAAGGATTTTTGATGGGGTCTCATAAACAAATTTTGATTCTGTGAGGTCAGCTGGGAATGTGACACAAACAGGGTCCCACAAGGCTGTTCTTAATAACTTGTCCAATCCCCCATATAGACAGGATGCAAACCTCCCATCTCTACTAATGCACAGAACCTTACCCATTGATGCAAAAATTAATGGAGTTCAATTCTTGTCCCACATGGCTGTAGGGAACTCTGAAGGACCTACCTTACCAGGTTCACATATTTCTGAGTACCTGCCTGTGAGTATCAAAGGAAAAGCAATCCCAGTGGAGTATTCTTACATTATCAACCTCATAGACATAAAGGGCATTTAGAGAATTCTTGAGTCTGAGAATGCAGGTTTCAAAGACCTTACTCAGGTTTTTACTACACTGAGCACAAAGCATCTTCCAAAGTACTGACAAAAAGCTTTGATAACTGGTTATTGGATTTTACACTATACATGGCCATCCTGAAAAAGACGCAAGTCAGGTTCTTCTTTTGTTACCCTATTTTTTTTTTCAGTCATGGAGGTGAACCATATATGGGGGGGGGTGATCTTCCAGGTTCTGGTATGATCGACACTTTTGTAAGTTAAAAGCCACAGAACAAATCCTTTGCTAGGATGAGTGGCACCACTCAGCCAAGTGGCTCAATGTAATGCTTGACAAGACCAACGCTCTGAGAAATTTCACCTCCTCATATAGCCACTCCAATTTGAGATATTGCCAGATCTTTGATAATGGTAAGTGTTTCTCGATTAGGTAAATTTTAATATTCCTTTTCATATTGTGGTATGAGTCATCTGGCTAGCAGATGCTGGTCATAAGGAGGAAAAGTAGCAGTAAGCCTTACATCAAAGCATGGAGACAAAGGTTTCAACCCCTCTCATGATACCTCATCCCAAGGCAAACCTAAATTTTGTGGCTTTTGAGGTAAGTTGTCCAAGGGGACAATCACTTAGCCAGTATGTACTATTTCTTGATCAGGGTCAATGAAATATCAGAAGAGTTGGCCATGTACCCAAAGTTTCAGCAAGTGTTCTTATGAATGGTTTTATGATAGGTTTTGTCATTCAGTCCTCAGCAGTTTAGAATTCCAAAATGGTGCAAAACTTATCTTCAGTGAAAGGCAAAAAATCCACAGTAAATGATTTACCAAGGAAAGAACTGCAGGTAGGGAATATTATTGGCGCATTTACAGAGTCCCCTTGGCCCCCCTTTTAAAACATCATCCTTTAGACTGGTGATCATAAAGAGTGAGGATAAATTTCAATGAATACATCACCTGTCTCACCCAGCATTGAAAAAACGATGACTAAAGTTCACTATGCACTCTTGACACACGGCAGAGATTATTAAAGCTTTCCAAAATCCTTGACTCAATAAGGTAGAGATTCAATCTGTCTTTTGTCTTTTTTCATCTTCTTTATATCCAAGAAAAACGTTGTATTCTCTTAGATTTTGCATTTGACTGCCACTTCTTGTTTGACAGAGCTACTTCCACTCTCTGCTCCCTTCCTTGCTCAGTATTTGAAATCTTCATTTCTGCCTTACATTGGTGTTGGTAACAGCATGCACCAAGGAAAGCAACCATCCATTATTTGGATGATTTTCTGACCCAGAGACTCCCCGTACACTGGAATAGACTGCCCATACATGTCAAGCAGACAGTGCTCTGCTTTTCAGGTCCTGGGATACAAGCATTAGAAAGGCTTACTCATCATAGTTCATAGGTTCATAGGTTCATCATTTGTTAATAGGCTAATGACCACTAGGGCCCAAACAATCCCAGATGCTCATCCTAAACTATGTGTCTCAAGTATCTTGGACATCAATATGGGGGTTGTTAGTAGGGAGTTAACTAAGGATTTGTAGAGAGGGTGTTAATATAAAACTTTTCTTATTGATGGCTTCTGTCCATAGGTGAAATGGGAGTCAAACTGGGGTCAAATTTGTCATTATAATCCTTTAAATGGGTCTTTATGAAGCTGCCCCACCACTCCAGACTTTGATCTCTTGCAGCGCTGATTAAGTTCTTAATCCAGAGGTGTCACTTTAAGGAGGCACCCAGTATGCTGCATATATGTCTAGCAGCATAGAGATGGTAATCTGTTCCCTAGGTATACCCTAAAGTTCAAGTCACTAGTTAGTTCTCTGGATAGTTAAAGGGTGCAGTAATATCAGATGAGAATTTTGGGACCTCAGAAAACCAGTCAAGTCATGAACTACTAAAGCATATCATCATAGGTAACTATTTCACTTTTGATGACTTCCAGATCTTCATTTGGGATTTTAGGGTATCCAAGCTCCTTTGGTCCTTACACTGAGAGGATGCACTTCTAACTAAGAAGTATGCTGTACTCTGGCTGAGGATGTTCAATTCAGATTAATCCAAGTGCATCTAGGGAAAGGGAACCAGTATTTCACCTCTCAGGTCCACTTGGCTTCAGATATACAGAGGCTGCACTCTAGGGATCATCCTTCATGTCCAGTCTGTTGCTTAAAGTCAGGTCACTTAATTACCTCTTTTGCAGACAACATTGCCCTACACAAATCCTTATGACACCAGGAGAACCCCCATGGCTATTCTTCACATTCATTTTGCATCGGGAGGATTTCTGACCTTGCAATGGAAGGAAGGTCAATCACTTGGAATACTTAAGTAAGCAGAGAGATGGAGGTCTGACTCCTTCCTGCCTTACATCAACATTTAACTTAAGCATTTTGTCTAACAGGGAGAAAGGCATTTTGGATTCTGGGTCACTCTTTTATACAGCAGGCAGCTTCATGGTCAGCAATGCACTCCAATGGCATAATGTGCCTGGCATGGGTTTAAATTCTCTAGTCAAAAGTTTAAAGGACATTCTGGTGGTCAGCTGACAAAACCCCTTCTCCCTCCCTTTGTGTTAACATGGTGTCATTTCAACATTCATTATGTGTGGATTGACACAGGAAACAAAGAGGGATGGTCAACCCCTCCTTCTTCATCCTTTTGGTTTATCCCCTACTTGGTTCAGCAACCTTTTGGGGCTTAGTTGCAGGTCAGGAAAACCAAAGAGGCATAGAGTAAAGGTGATTCTGTGGGGTTAAATTATCGACTCCCACCTTGATGGAGTGAGCGATTTGTCTGAGGGGGTTTGGGTACACACCCAGACTTGAAGTGGCTGGTTCAGAATGGCCTTGTAGTTGCGAACCAGCTGCCTTGGTTAAGTCAGATTGTGATCATGCATGATCAATCTGTTATTATGGATGTTTCAGTATGGTTATTATCTAATAATCAAATTAATTGTTGTTTAATAAGAGGTTACAAAGGCACACCTGTTATGGTTATTTACTCACTCAGTTGGACAATATAGGCATGCTCATAAATACATTGCCTCAAACTTCATTCAGTTTTACCTAGATATAAAAAAACTGGAAGGATTCACACTTTGTTATGTAAATCACTCTTTATTCCAATAAATGCTTAACACTTTGTTAGAAAGTAGTATGGTCTTTGGTTTTAGTTGTTGTTTGCTGTTTACCACTTTGTTCCAGAAAGTTTTTTAAAACAGTGACTGCATTGGAATCACTCCGCTAGTCATATGACTCGCACATTTTATTTATTGTGTGCTTGGATGGAGGGATTCCATTCTAATGAAGTCTATCTATGTGGAATAGATTACAGTGCTAAATAAAAGAATTTTGATTTACACTATAATCTTGGCTGTGGATTAGCATGCTGATTTTTGGTTTAGTTTGTCATTTGAGCATGTTGTTTTCTGTTCAGTTTTTGGTTGACCATAAACTGCTTGCGAAAAGTTATATCAACTACATACTTCAGCTTTATTATGATAGTGTAGAACAAATATCTTTGAGTAAGGGAGTGACAGGAAACCTTTGGAAGCCATTTTGGGAAGGTCATGTGATATGGCTAGGGAGTCTCTCAAGGATCAGTTGTCAGCATGTATTTTTACAGTATATCCATGCATATCTATATAAATCTATATCTATCTCTAAATACACATAGGTAGATAGATATACATATTTGTGTTTATCTGTGTATTTAGCATAGAGATTCCAATATATTTCCTTTGTTGCATCTATGCAGATAGCCTAAGGCTCACAGAATATATCACTAATCATGACAGTAACCTAAGTTAACAGAAGCATCCTCATAATATTTGTTTATGGGTAGAATGCATACCTCTCAACTGCACATATTTTCACAGAATGTTCAGATTTATGCCTCATATTTTTTGTATTTTCTCATAAAATTATGGTTTTCCTGCAAATCACTTGCAAATCATTGACAATTGAAGACAGAAAATAATGACAGACATTTGAGTTTCAGACTTCATATCCTTCAGAAAATCCATGCTCATGTATAACCTGTTATTCTATCAACTTTATAAGCTTGTAAGAGCAGTATTTAAAAAGTGTCTCTATTTTTGGACCTCTCTGCCCCTATTTTTATAGATTTTTCCAGATTTCTTGCTCTAAGAGGTTGACGGTTATGGGGTAGAGGCAAGCACCATGATTTGAAATACTGAGAAAACTAAACATACACACTCCAACCCATCTAATACATTACACAAATAAAGGCTATGTGGACTGAAGTCTTTTTGGGCATATCATTTAATCACTCCAATGAACATAGGGGTGAAGAATGTAACGAGATCAGAGGTAATTTGAGGAAATATATTAAAACTAGGGAAGATAATTCTTTTAACAATTAAATACATTTTGATTATAAGGCTGAACATTGTTTACAGTAGATTACTATGATATCCATTTATCAAAAAGAGATGGCTGATGTTAGTCAGCATACTACACAAATATTGGAACAGAGGGATAGACTACACAATATCAGATTGTTCTTTGCAACTTATACACAATAGTGGTGTCTTAATATAGGTTTATTAACCTGCTTTTTTGTATTCTATTGTATTGTATCTCGTTGTATTTTATTGTATTGTACTACTGTTGTAGCTGTTATTGTTCCATGGTTATGCATCACAACAAATTCTATATAGCTATAGAAAACTACAGCCAATACATGACCACAGGACGAAGGACATCTTAAGGCTGCAAAAACACAGTGCAAATGGCTATGTTAGAGGTTTTGTGAGTTATATCTAATGTCACTTGAATACTCATCAGAAAAAAAATACAGCATGAAACAATCACACTTTCACTATGAAAACCTAGAATCAATGCTGTTTATGAAGCCTTTTAAATTTTCTGTGAAATACAGATATGATGCTACTAGGCCATAAAATTAGCATTGCCTATAGTAATTCTTTCAGTTCTTCTCTGTCTTCTCCATATTTTAGCCCACTGACATTTCCTTTACCACAAGAGAGATTCTTTTTAGTAATTTGTTACTAATGGGACACATTTAGTTAAGGCGTCTTCGATTTTTGTGTAAAAGCAATACAAATTACCTCTAAAAGATATTGCTGGCATATACGTTTTTCAATAATACTCCATCATTTCAAGCACAATAGTAGCATAAGTAGTACTATAGGAATTCTTCATTAACAGTGCGTGTCATTCTTTTAAACTGGATATTGGGATATTTCCAAGAGAAAGTGTGGGTGCCATTCTTTTAAAACGACATTTGGAAGTACCCAAGACATAACATTTGATTTAAATAATTCAAATGTTGCAGTGGATTCATTTTCATTTTTTTGGATTCATGAGTTCATTTTCTCAGTCTTTCCATCTGGGTTTATCAGTACTGTGTCTAGTGCATCTAAAGACCTTACAAAAATAAATGCATGAATAAGTCGCCGGCATAACAGATGAAATTTGTCATGCACAGTAAAACTTCAGTAAATAAGTCATGTAGTTGAAGTGAACTCAGATTAGAATGCTGTGTAGATGCCAACAACAGATAAGGAAGGTTTAGCATCAATAAAGATGTTGACATGCACTGTCTATGCTAGGTTAAATGGATAGACTTACTCATTTTTTGGTGCCTATAACTGTGATACTGATGTACCCTGGAAAAGAAATGTCAATATATCATAGCTAAATCATCCTTCTGTTATACCTGCTATGTCAGAATTTTCTTCCATCAATAGTATCTCGAAATCTTACAATTTTTGTTCACGTCCCTGGCATTGCACAAAATGCAATTTACTTAAGTACATAGTTATCAACAATGGCACAAACAATTTTTTGCTAAATTAGTAATCTTTGGCCTAAGTATTTTATTCCCATGATGTTTCCAGCAAAAGTGATCACAACCAGGACATTTTTTTCTTAATATTAAGTTGATCTAATATGTGCAATATGTTTCACAGGATAATGCCAAATGCTTTGTTTTATTGTTTGAAGTACTGACTTGTCTTTTGTAAAACCATTTTCCTCAATAAGACCAAGATATGCCAGTAATATCCCTGAGAACAATGTCTGGCTTAATAAGTACCAAGTCATTGTTACCTGATGCAATAATCACAGAGTGGTACCTAACCTAACCCTCTGAAAACTTAACATAAACAATGCTGATTTTACATATGCCATTCTGGCACACAAATCAACCTTCACGTACTTTTCTACACCACCTTAGTAATGCATGCTGGTCATAATCCAGGCCTCCTAGTAACCTTAAACCTACAGCTTACCATTCCTTAGAAAGAAAAATACTTTCCATAAAAATGCCGCTATGCAGACAACTTATATGTCTGAATGGGTGGCGGGGCTTTGATGATCAGATCAGCAACAGAGTTGTTGTTTCTTCTTATGATCTTTTTTATTATTTTTTCATTAGGCTAATTTTTGAAATGCTAACATCAATCACCTGAGTATTGATCCTTGTGCATTTTGATAGATCAGGACATGTATATATATATATATATATATATATATATATATATATATATCTATATATATATATATAGAGAGAGAGAGAGAGAGTGTGTGTGTGTGTGTGTGTGTGTGTGTGTGTGTGTGTGTGTGTGTGTGTGTGTGTGTGTGTGTGTGTGTGTGTGTGTGTGTGTGTGTGTGTGTGTGTGTGTGTGTGTGTGTGTGTGTGTGTGTGTGTGTGTGTGTGTGTGTGTGTGTACATGTTATATAAGCTGTATTTCAGGGCAGTTTCTGATTTTAGCAGCTGACACTGTGTACTAGCTCAGACAAAAATACTTTTTTACTGCACACACTATACTATGCTATAGTATACTCTACTAGGTTTGCAATCAAAATTTTGAAAGCACGTGTTGGAAAATCATGTTTCTGAAAGAAAGTTTTCAAAGTTGTACAATGCAGAACTGGAATATAACAAAATCATAATAACAAAAGTAAAGCTTGATTCTTTATTTTGAGGTTGGCATTGTGAATGGAGATTATGTTAAGGTGAGCCCCCCTGCTAAACCGTAAAAGGACATACAGACTTTTGAAACCAGAGGTCTGGTATGTCAAATGTCATTTTTTGTGTTACTGATGTTCGACATTTAGGCTAAATGTTGCTTTTTTGTTTTTGGAATTTTATTTCATTCTTTTGATCATAAGTTATTTTACCTTCGACATTTTGACATTTTGATGGTAAACCAATATACTATACTAATATGTTTAGGTTTATAGCTGGTGATCAAGAAGTAATCACCCCACTAAGTGCTGATAAACTTCTGATCTTCAAATATGTTTCCCTATTACGTATCTAGACAACAAAATATATTGTTCGAATTACCTCCAAATTAGTGATTAACTAAACATGGTCATTGGTCTGATGACTGCACGCTTTCATGTAGAGTATCACCAAGTTTAAAAAGTTTATTTTTTACAGGTTAAACTTAGAATATCCCCGGGATTCATGAAGTTTGCGCCAGATGCAGTAGGAGCATCGGTGTTCTAACACCAAAGATGGCCGCCGAGCGATTCAGGTACGAGCTGTTCCCACGTGCACTATCTGCGTACTCTACGCCTGCACAACTCCTGAGCCTTATATGCTAATTACCCCATGTGCAACAGTGTAGCATGCAAATGAAGGTATGTAGTGATTCAGGAAGTGGTGCAGGCATAGTGTAAGCATGCAGAAACGTAAACCATAGAAAATGGTTTACATTTCTGCAAACATAAAATCAGAGCCATGACAGCCGACCAAACACATGTATAATATTGTTAATATATGCCAATGGCTAAATATATAGCCATTGGCATAAAAAAATGTACAAAATATAAAATTAACATTTAATATATATAGTCTCACTATCGCGACGTGGAAGTGCAGGGCAGCGGTGCACAAAGGGGATCGCAAGGAATATATAACAATATAGAATAAACCCGCAATGAAACATATATCACGATTTCCCCATAATAGTCAATGGCAGGCATGCTGCACCATACTCATGGCGCAAGGGTTGCTAAGGGGCAGTGACGGTGTTATGTGCAGTAGCTAGGAATTAGTAGGCAATGCCATGCAAATGAGAGGAGTAATAATGAATCGCAGACTCCCTGCTGGTGTAAGGATGCACCTCACAGCATAGTGTTATAACACTGAGGTGAGCCCTTGAGATAAAGATGACATCAAGAGAGGGATGTGTCGCCATTGCCTTAAGCACATTGGAGTATTGCTAAACTGGTCTGCCCCTAGCTAGGCAAAGCTGCAGGATAGGAGTGTGTGGAATTGCCCATAGCTATGCTTAGCTGAGAGTACACAAGGTAACCGAGTATGCATATGAACGGAGATGAAAACATGCGTAAACCCGGTAAATGGGTATGTGCGGTGCATAATGCAGTTGAAACAGAAAGGATATAGGAAAGAAATAAGGAAATGCAGCAGTAAAATTGGAGTACAAATGACTAATTAACACTTAGGAGCCTACAGTGGGCCATTGACAACAGCTAACAAGGCTGCAAGCAGCTACCTGTAGAGCAGGGAAGGGGAGGGGCTGTACTGCAAAGAAAACAGCAAAGTGTCAAAGCAGAACAAAGCCTATATGCAGTATATCAGCTACAACGCACATTTTGTGATGACTGGGAAGGGAAAGTACAAAACAAAAAAGACGGCAGGTGGATGCATGCCTGATAATGGGAGGGGATCCAGGTCTAAAAGTGAATTAAAGGGCAACAGATTAATCAAGGGAGGCAGGTAGATCTTCACAGTAAAGGCCCCACACTTGCAGTACTCATTGCAAAACCCACAACTAAGACACGCAGCAGCTGGAATAGCTTATACACATCCACTTACATCAGCAGCATCCATAGCACAATACTATAAAGTGTGAAAGCACCTCACACACATTTGTGTATTCCCATACACTCTGCACCAGTGGTGTATACAGACAGGGAACTTTTATTATGCACATGTTAGGGGCTGCCATAGCTTTGATCCACCAGCATGTATTGCAGACTGAAGGTGGTGTGGAGGATAATGCACACAACCATCTCAGGCACCGGAGGAGGAGAAGTGTGTTCAGACCCAGGGTATACTGCCAGGGGCTACATGATCTGGAGATAGTAGAGCATTACAGGGTGGACAGGGACACCCTACAGCAACTTGTGGAGTTGTGCTGGCCACGCCTCAGAGCCAGAACAAACAGAGGGGGAACCCATCCCAGTGGATACGAAGGTATGTGTAAGCCTGAGTATACTAGCTGCAGGTACCTTTCAAAGACCAACTGGGGATATTATGGGGATCTCACAGACATCAGCAACAAAGGTACTACACCAGTTACTGGATGCCATGTTACCACATGCCAATGAGCACATATACTTCCCCTGAATGCAGGAGGAGTTGGCCAGCAACATGCGTCTCTTCCACTGTGTGGCAGAATACCTGGTGGTACTGGTTGCAATAGACTGTATGCAAAAACACATCAAGTCACCACCCGGTGAGCAGGCTAGGTGCTACATAAACCGCAAATGATACACCTCCATCAACTGCCAGGTCGTGTGCAATTCCCAGTGCATTATCATGGATGTGTGTGTGCTGGCAGCCTTGGAAGCTATCACAACTCCAACATCTGGCATGCCTCACAGCTGTATCAGTTATTTGCCAGGAGGGACATCCCAAATGGCCACCTGGTGAGGGTGGGGGATGCTGGCTATGCACTGGAACCATGGATGATGACTCCCATCAGAAATGCACACACACCCATGCAGGAACACCATAATGAGGCACACACACAAACCAGAATCATCATAGAACATGTGTTTGGGATGCTGAAATTACAGTTCCATTGCTTGGACATATCTGGTGGATCCTTGCAGTACTCTCCAGACACATGTGCCCACATCTTCATAGTGTGTGCCATGCTACACAATATGGTCCTGCGGAAACAGCTGCAGCAGGGACAGAATGGTGAAGGCCCTCACAGCCCACCAACATTGCCAAGGGCCCCACAGGCACAGAGGTACTCAGACCATGAACACCCTGAACCAGCCCCAGTAGGCAGACGGAGGCATGCCCAGTATGCCCATGCTTTGGCAAAGAGGGAACGTATAGCACACACACTGACAGTGTAGGCACCTAGGGTCTGACACCTTTCTCCACCTGCACACACAGTAAAAATTGATGGCACACACACAAGACTACCTGTAAATTGTCATGTATAGGCAGTCAACTGTGTGCATCCAAAATAGACAACCCTCAACTATTGCACACACAACAGCCATTGGCACAAGTTAAGTCAACACCTGAACAGTAAATTAAGATATCAGCATATGCAGATACTATATGTATAGATTCATAGGTAGGTACTTGGCCAACTGTCAGAGGCCATTCATAAGGCCAGCCAAATTGTTTCAGCTTTTGCCACCCCATTGATTCATTAACTGTCCCTCTGTAGAGCAGAGCCACTGGCGGGATCCCTGGGGTGCATCTACTGTTCCCCATCCACCTTTCAAGGTTTCTCTTGCAGAGTGTTAGTGAGTGGCTGTGTATAATGTAGTTAGGGATGTTGTTCCAAAGTATGGGGAGTGTCTGTGACAGGAAGCTATCCCTCCATCATCTTCCATTTAATGTTGTGGCAAGGTCAGCTAACTACAGTGCATGGCTCACTGTGACATGGATTCCCATAGGTGGAGCATATCCATCAAGCCTGAGTTCGACATGGCTGTGTTGGCCAGCAGAGATCATCTCTGGGTAAACAAGATGCCACTGAGTAAAGCAGGAGTTTATTCAGTCTGGCTGCATAGGCCATATGTTGGAGGCCAGTATTCTCCTTGGTGAGGTATATTCATGGACCCCCCCCAGCTGTTGGACGTGTCCTCTGAGGTACATCCCACATGGGTTATTATACCCTAGGATGGGACTAATGAGTGATGAGTAAAGGGGCACTATAACCCCAGTATGTCTAAATGGGAATCCTTTAGTAATCAGATGGCCTACATAGAAGGATGTCCTAACTACTGTGGAGATATGATTTTCAAAGGGGAGATCGCTATCTACCTTCAACCCCAGATACTCCATTACCTCATCTGTATTAAAGTGGCTGCCGCTCATGTGTTAATATGTGGGTGCCAATTCCACAATGGAATGACCATGCAGTTAGTCACACTTGGCTGGAGGCTGTGTCATTGGCACCCTGTGATGTTCTCTGTGAGGTCCATTGAGGGATGTCCGTGTCAGCTGGACTATCACTAATGGCCCCCAGTTTGCAGTCTTTGCCAAACATGGTCTGCTGTAGTCCACCTGTGTTTACCTATACATCTGAGACGTATATGTCAAACAGTAGGGCTCCCAGGACTGAGCCTGTGGGACACTAGTCATGACTGTTCAAGAGTTGGACCTGGAGACCACTAGTCGTACCATGTGGGTTCTATGTGTAAGCCCGTTGGCAACCCAACCTGTGATGTATGGGTGAATGTACATGCTGGTGTGTTTATCAATAATACCTGAGTGGGACATGGTGTCAAAAGCCTTGGTGAGGTCCAGGTAATATGTGTGAACCACCTCCCCCATTTTCTAATGTCTTGGTGACTGTATGTAAGACATCAAACAGGGTCAGTAGGCATGAACTGCACTCAACCAAGCTGACTTGGGTTGGGTCACATGTTCGAAGGTTACCAGTGTCATTGTTAATGAGAGCCATGAGGATGCAAACCATACCATTACAGACCAGGCTAGTCAGGCTTATGGGGTGGAAGTTACCATGGTCAGTTGTGATTCCACCTTGATGGAGTGGAATAACTGTTGCCACGCACCATTGTATGGGCATGTAGCCCGTGGAGAGGCTGAGGTAGGAATGCTTAATTAGGTTGTGGGCAGATTGTCTTGTACAGTTTGCAAGATGCAATCTGGGTCAACATCTGCCTCCATTGATGCTGTCTTCTGCTGTTAGAGAGGGCCATTTCCACTTGTGTGTCTCTGATGGTTGGGATACTGTACCTTTTGGGCAGTGTTGTGGGCTCTTTAGGGGGTGAAGTATGCACTGAATGTATCTGCAAGGATGTTGGTGATATCAGTAGGGTCAGCATATTTTGTGCTATATTTCACCGGCACAATGCAAGTCTGTATGTCACCACATAGATCCTTGACATAGCCAAAGAAAGCTTTGTGGTTATCTTTCGAATCCTTGCGTATTCTTCTGCTGATGTTAGCCTTGGATGATGTCATGAGGGACCTACGTAACATACTAATAGTGGTCACAGATTTCTGCCCTTCATGGGATTTGCTGTATGTCTGGAACATTGTACTACTTCTGTAGTATAGCCTGTTTATTCAGAGGTCCACCAGACCAATGTCCTTATCTAGGAGGAGTGAGTCTTAGTTTACCAGTGATGGCACGATCCATACATCCATGTAGGTGCTTATAGACTGCATTTGTAAATCTGTCTGTATCTTGAGCAGTGTTTCCCCTTAGCATGGGGGCTGTGAAACCCCCCACCCCTGGCACTAGTAGTGTAAATCTAGTTGTAGTAAAGGTATGCACTGTTATATCCATGGGTGGGGGAGATGCTAGGGTGTGGAAACAGTGAATAGTTCATGGTCAGATCTAACCAGTGACCAGTTAACCTCCCCTGTGGTGCACCTGTTGCCCATGTTGGTGATGACCACATCTAGTAGTTTCCACCCATGTTAGGGAGGTTACCACCTGATACAGGGCAGATGAGGTGATACATTCCAGGAACCGCTGGGCCTGGAAGTGAGTACCAGAGTACGTTTCCCAGTTAATGGTATGGTAGTTGACATCGACCAATGCCAGGGTGTGCGTTAGGACTGTCATGTTCTCCACTGTCTCCAGGTAGGTGGAGTGGTGGTCCTGGGTCATGAAGGCTGATCCGTAGCAGGACACATTCCTCATTGCAGTTGTGGCTGATGTTAGCTGCACATGGATGATCACAGAGGTATCATGCTGCCCCACTAACCTGGAGGTATAGGTATCCCTGATGAATATGGATACAGTCCCTCCATGTCTGTCAGTCCATGTTCTGTGGCTGAAATGTGTGGTATGGGTTGTAGTCTGGTAGTGCTGGTGTGCTCTCAGGAGCCTTAAGACAGATTTCAGTTAATGCACAAATGTTGAAGTTGTTCATCCTGAGGAGTGCTGTGAGTGCATGCATGTTGTGATCACAACCCTTGGTGTTGAGTAGCATAATCCTCATTGAATCTGCTATTGTGCTGTTTAAGGAGCTGGTATTCACCTTCGAGACTCTCCTAAATAAGGCACCATGGGGGCACCAATAGCCTTGGACAGTATTCCAAAGCCTAAGGGTGACACATAGACCGGTATGGTATCATTGCATGCATGTTCCCCGTCTGTGCTTGTTTTTCATCTCCCCTTTAGGTAACTTACTGGTAAGCAATAGAAAGCCTTAAACTTATATAAGTCTTCTAGCTTCCAAGATTGGCTTTTGGAGTGACTAAGTATCAGTGTTCTGTATGTTCTTGCTGTACTCATCTGTTTCCTTTTTTCAAAACAGGTTTATTGTTTTAACATGCAAGAGAAATATCATAACAATTTTATACAAGTAATTAAAAATAGATATGATTATAACATTCAACAAAACAACTGAAGTCTTTACAAAGACATCCACTACAATCAGATCAATTAATTAAACTAAAATACCATGCTATTGCAATTAGGATTTTTTTAACAAATTTTGTAAATTATCCCATACAATATAATAAGATGTTTTTCTAGTTGTTCTTGACCTAATTGTGTTTATTTCCATATGGCACACTATATTCATAACATTTTTAAATTCATTGAACGAAGGAGGTGTATCTGAAATCCAATTTCTGGTTATTATTTTCCTAGCCACTGCTAGAATAGACCATAACAAGGGAAGCTTAACCTTTTTAACACTTTGAGGTACAGGTGTGTTGAATAATATAAGAGGTTTAGAAATAATGAAATTATCTGTAAAAAGAGCCTGCAAAAATTCATTAATTGACTTCCAGTATTCTTTCAATTTTATACAGTCATAAAACATATGAGCCCAGTCAGCATTAATTTCTACATTACATCTCTTACATAGATTATCTTTATTATTTATTTTATTCATCATCAAAGGTGTATAAAAAGATCTATGTAAAAATGTCCATGTATAAAGTCTCCAGGCAATGGAAGACGTAGTTCTATAGGCAGATTCCAATATATATTGTTTATCTTGTTGATTTGGTGGGTCCCCATTAATAGAAGTGAAATAATTCCAGTATGAATCTACACTGTAAAAAGTTTCTTGTCTGATAATTTTATGTATGTATGAAAGTTTACCTTTATCAGAAACTTTATGTTGTAAATTTAATATCAAGTAATCAATCAGTGTTGGAATAGAGTCTTTAACTGTTATAGACATTAGATCTATTTTATTAATGAGATGTTGTCTAAAGGTCTGAACCTCTAACCAGCAAGTATCTCTTAGATCAAATTCTTGTTTTAAGAAATCTAGATTTTTAACTTTATTATCAGATATCAACTGATACCAGTACTTTAGATCATTATCCATAGCTAAATGAGTTCCTTCAGAAGTAGATGACAAAAGCATACCCTGAGTATACATTATAGGGAATATAATAAAATTCCATTCCCTATACTTAGGGTGCATGAATATAAAGTTACGATAGCTAATAATAATATTTAATGGGTAACAAACCATATGTTTAGGTGTAATA
This sequence comes from Protopterus annectens, assembly GCF_019279795.1. Lineage (NCBI taxonomy): Eukaryota > Metazoa > Chordata > Ceratodontiformes > Protopteridae > Protopterus > Protopterus annectens. The sequence goes on along the minus strand of NC_056733.1, from coordinate 1,658,589,776 downwards.
GGTGAAGTACAAAATTCCTTTAGTAACCATAACATGGAGTTATTTACAATCATATTTTTATGTGTTAAGGAGATTTTCATGAAGTGCATACTAATTAGCTCCCAATAATGTTTCCATTTTGCAACATACGACTGATCTATTAATAAAGTAATAACTTTTACAATAGAAGAGATAGTATATAAATTTAAGTCTGGAAAAGAAGTACCCCCTTGAGACAAGCTATTAGTATGTTTCTTTAATGCAATCCTAGGTCTATTAGGTGCCCATAGGAAATTTAACATTAGTGTATTCAGTTTCTTGATAATTATTTTTGTAGGTGGAAGTATTATTGATTGTATTAAGTATAAAATCTTGGGGAATATTATCATTTTAATAATTGTAAGTCTCTCCTCCATAGTAAAAAACATATTATTCCAGGTATTAAAAGGTTTTGTATATTAAGAAAACAGGTATTATAATTATTATATATAATAGATTTAATATCTTTAGATAGTATTATACCTAAATAAGTTATCTGACCTGAATTGGGTACATATTTAGTAAAATCACTAATGAGAATATTTTTTCGTGTATATATAGGTAGTATTTTAGTTTTTTCTTCATTGAATATTAAACCAGAAATACTTTTAAAATTCATCATTTTATCAAATAGAGACTGCATAGAAGAATTATATCCTGCTGATGTAATTAGAACATCATCTGCAAAAAGTTGAATTTTGGATGTTGTATTTTCATCTATTTCAAAACCCTCTATGTCAGTACTGTTTCTGATCAAATTAGCCCAAGGCTCCATTACTAAAGTGAATAATAGTGGAGAAAGTGGACATCCTTGTTTTGTACCTTTAAAAATGGGTATTCTTTGTGAAACATATGTTCCTACTTTAATATAAGCCAATGTTCCTTTGTATAAATGCTCAATTAGATTTACAAATGCATCTGAGAAGTTTGTGCACTTCAGTAAGGTAAACAGATAGTCCCAACTTACTGAATCAAATGCTGAACTTATATCAAGACTAATAAGTGTTAAATCTTTCTTTTTCCTATTTGTAAAATCAATTAATGTTAAAGTTCTTCTTATATTATCAAAAGTATTTCTATTTACAATGAAGCCTGTCTGATCTATATCTATAATGCTGGGGATGATTGTCTTCAATCTATCAGCAAAAATACTCATAAACATTTTATAATCAACATGAAGTAATGAGATGGGCGATATGAAGTACATCTAGTTGGATCTTTATTAGGTTTTAAAATTGGCGAAATAAATGTATATTGCCAAGATGGGGGGTTATTAACTCAGTTTGGGCCAAAATAAAAACCTTAAGTATTAATGAATATGTACTTTTAGAAATGATTTTATATATCTCTGGTATAATACCATCATTACCCGGTGCTTTGTTTGATTTAAGCTTATTTATTTGTGTAATAACCTCTGTATATGAAATACTCTTGTCCAATAGTTTAATCTGTTGTTTATTAAGCTTTTTATTCATGTTTGTGGTTATAAACTCCTTTATTTTATCTTTAGGTTCCATGTTAATGTTATTATGGTTAATTTTGTGAAAGTGATTTCTAAATTCATCTAGTATTTCTGGTATACTAGAAACATTCTTCTTTTCCTTAGAGAAAAGATTTCTTTGATATGGTTTTGTTTATTCAACCTTTTGTTTTATTTTTAAGTCTATGTAAGTATTTGGGGCTTATTGAATAAGACAAAAACTTGTATTTCTCTAAAGTTATTTTAACTTTATGAGTTAAAATTTCTTTGTATTTCTCATTTAGTTTGTTTATTTCTTCAATAACTTTCTTGTCCATAATATTTTCTTTATTATTATGTTTATAAGAGTCTAATTTACTTTGAATATCTAACAATTCCTTATCCCAAGATTTCCTTTTATTATTATACCATCTGATACTTTGTCCATATAGATATGATTTTAAGGCATCCCAAACATAGACAATGGAGACTTCAGGAGTATTATTTATGTCTAAAAAATGTTTTACTTCTGAAAGTATATATTCTTTATAGTCTTTTAGTTGAGTTAAGTATGCTGGTATCCTTTTGATCTGAACATTATGAGTATTTTTTATCATGAATTCAAAACAATTGAATTATGATCAGATATAGGACATGAAATGATTTTGGAATTAATTAAATCTGTTACCATCTGGTTAGAAATAAAGACCCTATCTATTTTTGAATAAGTTTTGTATCTGTTAGAAAAAAAGGTGTATAGTAATGATTTTGAATCTATCTGATTATTAATATCATTCAAATGATAAGAATTTGCAAAATCATTTAAATGTTTTGCATTAGATGTAATTCTTCTTTTTCCTATAGTGGTAGTATCACTTTCATGTAGTATACAATTAAAGTCACCAGCTAAAATAATATCTCCTATAGAGAATGATATGATCTTATCAAGATGATGTTTCACTGTATTAATACCAATTCCAGGTATCCAATATACATTAATTAAAGTGTAAGTCTTCCCATTAATTTGTATTGTAACCATACAAAACATTCCTTTGTCATCCTGATAAGACTTAATGGTTTTAGGAATGGGCATACTTTTATTCCATAAAATAGCCACTCCTCTTTTTTCTGAGTGTGCTCTGAACTAACCAATACTGTATATTTGTTTGTGGCTAGTTTATCAATATCTTTTTTCAAGAGATGGGTTTCTTGCAGGAAGACTAAGTTGGCCTTATGTAAATTAATGTATCTTATTAGGCTTGCCCTTTTACACGGATTATTCAATCCATTAATGTTTAAAGAAATTCCTTTTAAAGATGTCATTTGGCATTTTTAAAACTTAAGAATCTTATGATCAAAATAACAAATAACAACATAAGTAATGTTACATCTCCTCCTTTAGGTGTACCTTTAAATATAGCTGTATTTATTGAATCTCTTATGGGATTTTGTATAGGATTCAATTTTGTTTGTAGTGACAATGAGTGTACAAAATATATTGTGGATGTCAAAACTATATACATATAACAATGAACAAGTGAAAATAATGTAAGGATTAAACCTTGCATCCAGCCTGGAGTTAAAAACTCCAACTTAGAGTAGTATTTACCACTCAAGTTAACCCCCTACCCTAAGCAGCAGTACCTCAGCTACCACCTTATCAATTTAATACTGGTTATATTTAACTTAAATTAACAGCTTTCAATTCAATTATCTAGCAAGACAAGACTACACATTTGGTAAAACAGCATCATATAAACTAAAATAAACTTTTTTTTTTTTTTTTTTTAAACTATTCATACTACTATATACATCTATGTAATATAATACACTTGTATTCAAATAGCATTCAAATAATCTTGATATTAGGAACCAAGAGGAGAGAGAGAAATAAAAGACGTGAAAGAGGGAGAGAGAGTGAAAGAAAGAGAGAGAGGAAAAAAAAGGAAGGCATATTTACATATTAATTTATTCAAAGTATGTAAAAATAAGTTCTAACATTCATTTAAATCAAAAACTTTGGCTAATATGGTTCAGACATTACATATATTAAGATGCATCTATTTTCTGTCATGTAAATGCAGTTAACAGCTTCCAAAAAAAAATACCTTGAATTGCTTGTATATGAGCATTTTACTCATACTCATTATTGTCAATAGAATAAAATATTATATTTACAGAAATTTTTATAAATCATACTGCATAGTTATGCAAATTCTCAGAAACACTTGCATTATTGTAAAAAAGCCATCTGTATTTTGTATGTCTATATTACTGCTTTAAAATATATCACATAACAATTTCTTCCAGAATAGAGTTATAAAGTTATTTATGCTTGTCAATCAGATGAATTAAATGAGTTATAGTAATGTATATGTTTGGAACATAAGTTTTTAACACAGATTAGTATGCTGCAGTCAAGTAGATTTTCAAAAACACTTGAATAAATGTTTCATTTTCTATGCCTTCTAAAATAAGACATTTACTTACTACAAGAAACTGCATCATTTAAAATCATTATAACTGACATATTTTATGAATTATAACATAGATATTTAAGTAATTATATAAAATAACTCACATTTAGATGTTAAAGAGTTCATTTTCCTTCACATAGTCGCATTTGCAACAGTTCTACTTCCTGGTAGAGTGTTCTTCCTGAATCTGCAATGTGTCAGTGTGATATCTGGGTCAAAGGTCAGATTGACTGCTTTCAGCTTCTCTGTGAAAATTCTAAGAGTTGAAGCTTTTGAAACAACTCGAGGACACTGTTCATGAGGTAGCCCACATCACAGATTGTCTCCCTTAAGATTTTGGCGGGAAACTTGTTACAAACTAGTGACAAACATTCATTTAGCAGTGTAAATGCATCTAAACATGACAAAACCTTTGCAATGTATTTTACAGGTTATTACAGCCTCTATGTAAGTGAAATTAAGCCCAAAGATATTAATAAGTAATAAAACTCAATATTTTTTGTCCCAACTCAATTTTTATGCAAATCTTATTATTTACTGTGTCTATATGATCAAAAGCATTTCTATATATTAATATGAAAAAAAATAAAGAGAAAGAATAAAGAAAAGAAAAAGAGAGTAGAAAATAAAAGAGTGTAAGGCAGAAATAAAAAAAATGCAAGAGAAAGCTATAAGAAGTATATACAATGGAATATTACTTACTGTTTATATTAATAGAGTTAAAAATAAAACATATTATTTACTATTATTTAGTTCTAATTATTATTAGTTAAAGCATGACAGATTATTTACAAACAAGCATAAGCAGTATAATCAAGAAAGTATAATTAGGAATAGCATTTGAAGAACATATAAACTTTTTACAAGGAATAAATATGTTATTATTCCATTAATTATATTTTCATTACTCTTCTCTCTCTGCCCTCCCCCACCCTTTACCCACTACATAATCTAAATAGCATGTCATTGTTTAAACAAAGAAAAGAAGAAAAGGAGAAAAAAAGAGAAAAAAATGTATCAAATTACTGACCTTACTTCTCTTTTTCAGAAAGAGAAACAAATTGAATAATAGCTTGTTATTAGTTCCTCAGATATTTTGACTGGTTATGAAACAAAACATTTCTTTGCACACAGAGAATAACTTTGATTAAATCTTTTTCAGAATATTTGTGGCTTTCTGGAAATGCAGGAACTATATTTAAAAAGATTAATAATGAAGTAAAATGATGAGAGAAAAAAAAACATAGAACAAATCATTTGTTTTTTAGTCTCTTCTTCTTCTCTGAAGTCTTCCACGAAGTTTCAGTTGCCAGTCTCTTTAATGAAGGACTAGCCCATTCCATTTCCTCTATTTTATCCAAAATCTTATTTTTTTTGATAAACAGTAAAGCAGAGTCTAAGTCATCAAAATTTTAGGACCATCAGGAAGGAAGATTTTTAGCTTGGCAGGAAACAGAAGGTATGTTTTAAACTGTGCTTTTTTAAGCTCCCTTATTAGTGGCAGAAAAACTTTTCTTTTAGCTATTACCAAGGAAGAATAGTCATTGTCAAAACACACAGTTGTCTCATTAATCTTAACAGGAGCTTTAGCCCAAGCAGATTTAAGAACCATCTCTTTATCAAAAGATGATAGAAATCTAACTATAACTGATCTAGGATAGTTTTTGTTAGAGTTAGTATTAGCTATAGATCTATGTGCTCTCGATACCAAAAGAGAATGCTTCTGGTAAGTCTAAAGTTTTAGGGAGCCATGTTGTTAAAAAAGAAGTAATATTGTTACCTTCAATATTTTCTGGCAGTCCAAAAATCCTAATGTTATTGCCTAGATCTATTTTCCAGGTCATCCAGCTTTGTTTGTAAATGTGTATTTTGTTTCAGCAGAAACTCAATGCTGATTTCCTCTTCTTGGATTCTATTTTCCATGTCATTCACAGCTTCTTCTATGCCTGTCATCTGGATCTTCTGTTGTTGCAGGTCTATATGTAACAAGTCTATTTGTTTTGTAGTTTTTCTATGAAGGTATCTATTTTAGTATCCATTTTATCCATCTTAGCAGTAAGTTGCTGGATTATAGTTATCAGAGACTGAAGTTCTTTCTTGATGCTGGAGTCTTGAAAATTTGTCTTACTGGAACTCATTTCAGACTGATAAACTGACAGGAAAATTTCCAAAGTGATTTCTGACAGGAATATTGTTAAAATTTCCTTTCTTTTTTAGATATAGTTCAAGAACTATATAAAACAAACATGTTTAGAAAGAAAATTACTTCAAAAATTATTTTTTAAGTAATTAATTCCTGTCAGTGTAATGAAATTGGTGGAGCTGAAGAAATCTGCTGCTATCCTGTGTTCATCCTTGGCCACGCTCCCAACTCTACTCATCTGTTTCCTGACTACATGGTGAGTTCTCACTGTATATTGTGATCTGAAGGTATGTTAATTCACATATTATGGCTGTGATGGCCTGCACATTAGAGGTTCATAGTCAGTCTACTACCTATCTGCCCAAGGGCAATTAGAAGCATAGCTACAGTGTGTTGGCTTTCCTGGCACCATTGATGAAGTAACTGAACCTCTGTCAAGCATAGCCAATGAAGCAATTCCAGGATGAGTTGCTGAAAGCTGTTGAAGACTGGGTGTGTGGAGGGTGATAGGGGCACTTAGTGATCTAAAGAGAGCATGTTAATGTGGCAATTCAACACCATTCAATTCCTCCCACCAGGTCTTGCAGCTATCAAACTGGAAAGGCTCCCCCATTCCCTGGCTGTATGTTTCTGGGACACATGATCCCAGGGGTTTATAGTCTGTTACCCATTCACACAACAAGGTTTCCCTTGAAGTGTGTCAGTAAGGGGCTGTGCCTAATGTAGATAGGAATGTAATGTATTGTCTCACAGTACATTTGTTATATGTTGTTATTTCAAGAGTACGTGAAGCTCAGTGAGTTTGGGGGCCTCCACCCTTTGCTTAGCTACGCTTACACATAGAAATCATCTAAATAGGAAATAGGCAGAAGCAACATTAATGTCAACAGTGTAATGGTTACAGCATCCACATAGTATCTGTGCATTCAAGGTTACAATCCCGATAAAGGCAGGGATGTTTATCATGTGCAAAAGTATACCTTAACCACAGCTGGCATATATAGGTAGTAATTGTCTGTATAATAAACATTCAAAACACCCATATAAACCCATTTTTGCTGGAGAGTACAGTCAACAGAGAATATAATGTTATGTCAGCACCTAGTGAGATGTTACATCACTGACATGTATATACAGTGGCGGCTGGTGACTTCAAATCAAAGGGGGGCTGCAAGAGACAGCTGAATGGGTGGGGTCAATGGGAAGGGGTGTGGCCAACTTGAAAGGGGAGGGGCTATGCTCAAAACCACAAAAACTGTAACTTTAATTAAATACGCTGCCCTGGGTGCCAAACTGTCATTATGAGAGTGCAATCAAGACAAAATGAAGTGTAGAAGAAAAAAATATTTCAATGCATTGGCTGCATGACTGCTTACTTAATATCTAGATGGAAACAAAAAGGTTGTGAGGCATGAAAAAATAAATTAGTTTTTAAATACATTACTGGAATGCCAGTCAAAATCAAGTATAAGAAAAACAAGCAGCACTCAACTCAAACCACTTCTCCTTGCACTGCAGTTCTAATTAGAATTTATATTCAGCTTTATTAAAGTACCAAGTAACATGCTGAAAGTAGCAATCTCTGTGATACCCCCACTAGTAAAAATGTTTCTGATCCAAAAAAGACCTGCTGCCTGAACAACTATCTACTTGTTTCATGGGGAAAACATGATCAAAGTAAAAAATGAAAAGCAAACAAGAAACAAACTCAAGATACATTGCTTAAAGTATTACTGCACAGGTTATGGACCACACATGATAGATTGGCATTCTGTTTAGTTTACAGGTAAAGCCTGCAAAAATGACTGCAAGTCACCAACAAATGTAATGAGCTTCTTAAATAATGCAATCCTGTCCTTTATTACAAATACTGTCATATGTGTTTCAATACCCAAGGCTTATACGTTATCTAGTTATGTAAGTATTCTCAGCATGGCAAAAACAGAAAGGCTTTCCGTGTTGGCAATTCTTTAACAGTATGCTTATTAAAGCTTACTTGCATCTTACAATCTCAGACAAGCTTACCTGATGGTCGTTAAAGCATTGCTACTTAAACAGAGCAGCAGGCACTTTCTGAATAATAATAAGCATAAATCAACAGTATAAAAATATGACAGAAACCAGAATATTCTGCAAAATCAAGGACAGATGAAAAGCCACTGTAGTACTTGTGTCTACCTTGAATGGGGGATACTCTGCACATTTACACTGCATAACTGCTCCTTGCTTTGCTTGGACACATTCAGAGTCATTACATGGGGGAGTGGGGTGCAACAAGTATGTCACAATTTGAAATGTCTCTGGCTGACTGTGATGGCCCTGGCACATTTGTCATACCTCTCAGCCTCAGAACAAGACATCTGGACAAAGCCATACATAGAAGTGGGAGAAAGGCCCAAAAATAAGGACAATTTTTAAATATTGTTCTTATAAACTTAGAAAGATAATAGAATAGTAGGTCTTGCATTAGTATGAATTTTCTGAAGGGTATGAAATCTGAAACTCAAATGTCTGTCATTATTGTCTAATTTCAGTCTTTAATGATTTGCCACTAATGTTCAAAAATAACCCACAATTGTATGAAAAATGGACCAAAAATGTGATGCAAAAATATAAAATAGCCACACAATACAGCTAAGAACCTGTCAAAGAAGGGACACATTTTTAATATTAGTACTGATAACTTGAGCAGCTGACAAAATAAAAGTATTTACATGCATTTCTGAAATAAAAGTAATATAGAACTCTGATTATTACAGTTATTTATTAATTGTAAACCCTCTACGTTTTCTTCCAAAATTGCCATTTTGCAGAGAAATTATTAGGGGAAGAGCAACATTTTGAGCCACAATCGGGGACAGTTGAGAGGTTTGGATATGCCTACTTCTATAAAGCAATTTATTTGCACGTACCTCTCAACCTGTTAATTCAGGAAATCTGGAAAAGGCCAAATATATTGGGGGAACATATAAACAGTACTAAAAATTGCTTTTGTATAAACGGAGACAGTTGATAGAATATAACAGGTCTTGCTTTAGCATGCATTTTTTCTGAGGGTTATGAAGTCTGAAACTCAGTGTCTGCCATTATTTAGTGAATTAATTCCTAAATAATTTGCCAGAAAACCACACATTTTATGAGGAACAAACCAAAAATAAGAAGCAAAAATCTATTCTTTCTGTCAAAATATGGACAGTTGAGAGGTATAGTTCAGCCGGGGCTGTCTGAGTTTGCCACCCTTCCCCCTCACAAAATCACGGTTGAATGGAGCCTCCCCCCTGCAGCCATTCCAGTGAACCATTATTTGGCTATTTCACCCAATTTACTATAAACACTAATGAGTATACTGCTTTACTTTTACGATGATTTGGATTTCATTTGAAAGTTTTATTTTGCATTTTGCAGCACAAACACTAAGACATCTGCTAAACAAAGCAATGCAGTCTCACAATGAAAACAGACTTAGCATTAAAACTTCTCTGCCCTTGAAACTCACATTCATTGAAACATCATTTAAACCCACATTCAAAGAAAATACATTTTGCCAGTGACAGATAAAGATTAACTTTGGGCTGTTTTCAAATCATAGGCCCCTTGCACACGAAACAACATGTACTCTTTGATACACCTTCCTGATTGTATTAAATGATATTCCTTGTGCAATACAGTACAGTTGTTAGAGGGTGTTTTAAATTTATTGTTTTGAAAATTTTTCCAGTAAGCAATGAAACAAAATGCATGCACCAATAATGATAAAACTCTCAATTCAGAACATTTTTCCAGTAAACAATGAAACAAAATGCATGCATCAGTAATGACAAAACTGCCCAATTCAGAACATTTTTTCCAGTAAACAATGAAACAAAATACATGCATCAGTAATGACAAAACTGCCCAATTCAGAACATTTCCATCATAAAAGTCTACTCAAACGTCTACCAGTATCAATAAATATGCACAATCTCTGAAGTAGTAAAAGTCATCTAAATAATTCCACATTAAACAAATCTGCAACTAATAAAGAGGTTGCTTGTAGCAAACAACGTTATATTTCATTGTTTCATCTACAAATAAAGTGCCTTTTGCCCTTGAGGAATAACTTGCCTATGTTGCATTAAAAAAATGATAAGCTAGTAATATTGCAATAGGGAATGGATGGCAAACTGATAACAGGTTCATAGTTACTAGGTATCTTCACCAAAAAGCACTGTAGCATCTACCCCCTTTACAGCATAGCACAGTATCAGCAGTGTAGCTACTTACTGTTGGAGTAGAACCCACAGCCTTCTGCATCAAAAGCAAGTACACTACCGCTTGTGCTGTTAACAATGCAATTGGACTCAGCATAAGCAGCACTAAACTTTTGTTCCCCTGCAGCTCTCAGTTTCTTGTAAAATCTACTTGACACTCAGCTGTATCTCTGTACTTTGCAGCACAAGAAATCTGGAAAAAGCCACATTTTTTTTTGGGGGGGGGGCAAAAGCCCAAAAACCAGGGACACATTTTAAACATTGCTTGTATAATGTTGGAAAGTTGCTAGAATAAAATGCTGTGCTACCACCATACATTTTACTGCCAAGTATTGAACTCAGGAACATGTGCAAAACAATCAGAGCAACATACCACTATGCCAACTCATTTGTTTTTTGAAAGAAAGGAAGACTGAAACTTAAATGTCTACCATTTAGTGAATTCAGTTCTCACCATAGCTTTCAACCTCTTAGAACAAAACACCTGAACAAAGCCAATAATGGGGGAATACAGCCCCCAAACATATTCAGTGAATTCAGTTCTCACCATAGCTCTCAACCTCTTAGCAAAAAAACATGTAGACAAAGCCAGTAATGAGGGAATACAGCCCCAAACATATTCAGCAAATTCAGTTCTCACCATAGCTCTCAACCTTATCACAAAAAACCTGGACGAAGCCAATAATGGGGGAATACAGTCCCTAAAATAGGGACAAATTTCAAATACCCATGTTATAAACTTAGAAAATTGCTATAATAAAAGGTTTTGTGTTACCATGTACTTTCTGAAGAATATGAAGTCTGAAATTCAAATGCCTGTTATTTTTATTTATTTAACATTTGTTAACCAGGAAAGTCTGACTTGGAACAAAAGCCAATTTTCAGCAGCGGCCCAGGAAGAAACATTTGAGACATATATCTTTGCAAGATGAGAAAATATGCAGCCTCCACACAGAAGGCACCCCAGCCAAGAATCAAACTAGAGAACATGCAGCTGCCAGGCAACAATGCTACCAGTGCACCACTGCACTACTGATTGATTGTATAAGGTAACAAAAATACAGAAACCACAGATTTTATGAGGAACAGAACAAATAGGCAAAAATCTGCAATTTTTTTTACAAAAGGTGGTGAGTAGGGAATTCAGGTCCTTGACACCTGCAACCAAGGTGCAGGGTTCAAGCCTGAGGTATTTTATACCCACCACCATGTGTTCTCTCTAGTCACCCTTATACAACAATTGGTGCACTTCACAAGCAATTTGGCTCACTTCCTAGTATAACTGAAAAGATGTGGTAGGTAATATGACACTTAAGATGCAGAAAAAAGGTGCAGAGTTATACTGAAATGACACCAGCCATACCAAGAGCACAAAATGTCTGAAATGGAGTGCAATTTAGAAAACGTCATGCAAGAAGTGTCAGAACAAAGTTAGCTGCTAGAATAAACAGCTTTAGGGGAAATAAATACAAGGAATTTTATTTATCCAAGCAACTCTTCCCCATGTTTTATTTATCCAAGCAACTCTTCCCCATGACTTTCATTGAATATGGGCCAGTAAATTCATTGTTATTGTTATCTCTTCATTGAAGGATGAACACACTGGATGTGTAGCTTATGCCACAGTATTTGAATGTGATGCATTTAACGAATTATGCTGCTGTACTGAGCATGCATTTTTTTTTACTAAATACATTTCCAGCAAAGGACATCTACCATTTAAGCATTCTATGTCAATTCAGACTTAGTTTTGGAAGTATAATTTTTTACGCTCTTTAGATACTGATGAAAAAGGTTTAGTATGTATGAGACAGTTGAAGGATTACCTAAATGACCAAGTCACAGCCTTTTAGTAGTGGTATGTCATACTCTAATTATTTGTCCTCTACCATATCAAGGAAATGTTAGTGGTGGTAGTCAGTTATTTTCTGACCTGCCTGCTTAATGTAATTTGGAACTGTGTGAGGCCAAAGCCTCCTCATGGAAGAAGAACAGAGGAACTAATTCTGAATGGAACACCAACTCACTGCAGGACACACACAAGCACACAGATCAACAAACATGTACACACACACACACACACACACACACACACACACACACACACACACACACACACACACACACACACACACACATACACCTCCCGATCATGCACCCTACCTGTCTCACGGCCAGGCGATCCGATCCTGCAGCAACAAATCCATCCTGCAGCTTCTTGATCCTCCATGCTGGCATGATCCTGTAGCCCGTGCATATTCTCCCGCTGGAGCCTCCGGCTATTGGTCCAGACTACATTGCCCACAGTCTGGACACTGTCTGGTTTGTGCGGTCATCACCA
>NC_056733.1:1658552441-1658554148 GCF_019279795.1 Protopterus annectens | reverse complement strand
CACCCCCCTGGGTGGGGGAGTGGTACCTGGATCTGATGTTTGATAAACAGCATCACAGATGATATCAGGATGTTCCTCAAACAACATACACAGTGGGAAATAGCCTAAAGACAGGAGGGTGATGTGCCAGACATGACTAAGTGTAGCTATGCTTCATTGAGACTACTGCCTGTTTAACAAGTTGTGTGTGGTAATGTCTATTCTGCATGTTTTAAAACTGACAAGACAGTGCTCTGTTTGTGAGGGACCCCATCTGTAGGGCCATCTGTGGACTGGTCAGTGTGTGGAACCATTTGTTTCCTGTGTTACTCACTGAACACACATTAGTGAACTGCAGGAGCATAGTGTGAAGATTTAAGACAGTACATGGTGATAGTGATGGGTTACTACCATTGCATCCCTGACAGGACATATATCACATGAAACAGTGGTATGACAGACACTGTCTGGGGTTCTCAGTGACATACCAGTAATGGGCCACTGTTCATAGCTGCAGTCACAAGTCTTCTACACTTTGTACAGATGTCATGCAGTATATATGGATGTGCTGTGCTCCCTCTGCAAATGTACACCATCTGTTGTGTTAGGTTGATGGTCATATATATGCATGCTGTTATAAGTAATCCTGAATGCTGTTGACTATTACTAAGCCATATCTGTGTTTAAACTGCAACACCATAGGCTGTATGGGTCCGGAGATCCCGGCAGAACCTCCTGTCCCATTTCAGCTGGCCATGGCACTGGGGCACCAGCACATCTGGGGTCCAGCAATGGACCTCCACCTCTGTTGGCTCTGCACCACCTTCTGGTGGTATTGCCAATGAGGATGGGGCTTGACCTCCTTGGGAGCAGGTCCAGACAGGAACATGTCCACTGTCGTGCAGTCCCAGATGTGGTGAGTAGGGGGCTCAATAAGGGGTTTCGAGGCCAGATACGCCAGTTTAAGGGCAGAGTGTCACATTTACAGGGTGAGGCTGCCCCTCCTATACCGCCCCAAGCACTGCCACCTTTGCAGCTGTTTTGGTGCAGTGGTGGCTGCCCATGGCTGGGGACCTTCATCCCACTGTTTCCATCTGGGGGCTCATGGACTTGTGACTGCCAAACACCCCTCTCCATCCGAGGTGTATCCCCTCACATGTCATATACCAACCCTGTATGCTGTCTTGTCTGTCATCCTTCCCTACCTATCCTCCATGAGCATACCTACTTTCCTTCCCTCACATCCCACTCTCACCCTACGGAAACAAAAGGCCAATCAGTTCCTAGAACATTTTCCCCATACATAGCTGTCAATTTCACACACATGTCCACTGGACACATGTAACCCTTTTAATATGCATCACAACATACTCAATTGTCCTCAACCCTGTCTCTCAGGTGCACGTTCTTAGTATGCACATGACTCCTAAATGATCCAGGTACACGTGATATGGATGACTCCATTGTACACACAACATTACTGGTCCCTCTATGGTTACGCCATTTACATTTATCATGATGATGATGTCACACACAGCACCTTGCAAAAGTACTGTTCTCTCTTAATGATTGGACAGGAACTGTTGTGTTAATGTAAATAACATGCACAGAGTGATGTATATGGCCAATGTACAAATGTTTGCGTGTATGAATGACACATCTGTCTGAGGGAGTCTTGATATTACATAGGACAACACAACTACATAATACAGGCGTTGCTGGTGTTTC
>NC_056733.1:1658499941-1658547441 GCF_019279795.1 Protopterus annectens | reverse complement strand
GCCCCCATTGCTGTTCCTTTTATTTGTAAATACCAGTGGTTGTTGAACAAAAAGGCATTATGTTCCAGTACCTATTTGAGGAGCTTGATCAAAAATTCTCTTTCTTGTATATTATATGAGCCCGATTGTATCATCCAGAATTCCACTGCTTTAGTCCCTCCTTCATGTGGAATACTAGTGTACAAAGACTGAACATCAAGGGTCCCAAAATATTCATCTGATGAAACTTGCAGATTGTCCATTAGTTACAAAAACTGTTTTCTGTCACGTACCCTAGCTGTAACTAGTGACAAAAGTTTTTTTTAATTTATATTCCAAATATTCTGAAAAAGGTTCAGTCAATGAACCTCTTCCTGCAACTATGGGGTGTCTGGGTGGATTATCTAGTGTTTTGTGAATTTTGGGGACCATATAAAAGTATTGTGGTACTGGATACTCAACTTGTAGCTGTTCCTTGAGCGAAGATGTAATTATACCTTGATCTGTGGCCTGTTGTAGAAACTCATCTATCAATATTTTATACTCTAATGTAGGATCATAACTCAGAGCTAAATAAAACTGACTGTCAAACAACTGTCTATGTGTCTCTTCAAAATATTGTTCCTTATCCCATATAACAACTGCACCTCCTTTATCAGCACCTACTATCACTATATTTTGATTATTTGTTAATGATTTAACTGCTTGTTTTTCTAAAGCAGTCAAGTTATTAAACCCAGAACAAAAAATATGGGACTGATCAACATGA
Organism: Protopterus annectens; assembly: GCF_019279795.1. Classification (NCBI taxonomy): domain Eukaryota; kingdom Metazoa; phylum Chordata; order Ceratodontiformes; family Protopteridae; genus Protopterus; species Protopterus annectens. Next base: position 1,658,546,693 of record NC_056733.1, on the reverse strand, counting down.
AAATCTTTCAATACCAACTGTTCAAAGGTTTTTATTGTATATATATATATATATATATATATATATATATATATATATATATATATATATATATATATATATATATATATATATATATATATATATATATATATATATATATATTTATATATATATATATATATATATATATATATATATATGTGTGTGTGTATCTGTAAAGCAATGCATACCCCTCGAAAACGCACTTACACATGCTTACTGGTGTTTATATATGCTTGAACCTGCTTACTAGTGCCTTATTCATTATGACACTGACAATTCACTCCAGTTAACTTTTACTTGATATTTTGCAGGTTATGCAGTGGACAGATGTCGCAATATGTTCATGTACAGATTACCGATGGTAAGGGGTATGTGATGCAGTAATGTTCATTAGGCGATTTCTCTAACCAATTCACTATTGCTGTGCTGCTTCATTTGCATATATACCCATATAACCATGGCTCCTGGTTCCCCAAACACACACCCCAACACCTCCCTAACACTGCAGTCATCCATTCTCCAGTTGGATTTGCGGTGTATCCACACCACTACACATTGGCCACTCCCTACTCCTATAGACCCATCCCATCGGTTGACTCACTCCATGTAGCCTCAGAACTTTCAAATGCTTAGTCCACAAACATTGGTGACATGAGTGACCAAAAGAATACTATTTACATTTTTTGGGTTGTCTCACATGGGACACGCATGTGTTTATGTCAAGTTTATACCCTATACTTCATTACATCCTTACTCCCGTTAACATGACATTACAATAAATGAATAAGTATGACTATGTGGTAATGCACATGTTACACATGAGAGCCTAATTATGTACGTCTTTGGCGTACTTTTTTTACAAATAGACCAGTTTAGTAATTGGCATTGACATAGCAGGCAGATCACAGGAATGATTCCATGTGTGGGAAAGTCCTCACATTTCATTATTTTCAGCACAGCACTGACTTCGGACATTATACACACTTCTGCATTTTAGCAGTTTCATCCCATCCCTCTTCTGCACAACCTATTATTCTATCTACTGTCGAGGTTTGTAAGGGCACATTAATGTTATTTATTTCTGCATATGGAATGAATGTGTTACAGAGAATGTACTTATACATATTGATGTCTGCACGTGTGTATGCATATATACGTATAACGAACTCGCTGACCTCCATGGGGTGGTCCAATTAGAACCAGCCCATCCAACTCTGGCATGTCTGGCTCCATAATTTCATACCCAGAGTTCCTCCACCCCACCTGTGTTCAAAATACGCATATACCATCCATTGTCCACTTGTTATCGCAGCCATGACACACCTCCACACATTGCCCTCTCCCGAGCATTAGGGACCCTACACGTATGTTGTCCCAACCCATGTATTCTCAGGCTCTCCTACCATTTAGTCCTTGAACATACCTGCCCTTGTTTGTGTAATGGTTGATGGCCAAATTGTCTATCAATTTTTGGGTAGTCCCACCAGGGACTACCTTCTGTGTGTAAAGTAGACTTAGCAAATCAACAATGTTACTCCCACTGGTAATATCCTGCCTGTGGTGTAAGTAGCAGTGTTTTGCTCACTCCTGCCTAGCTGGATATGACATACGCTGACAGCGCTATATAATATTAAGCTTGCTGTTGATTCCTTTCTCATTCCTTTTGTATTGTTACATCATTCTTTCTTCATATATATATATGTATATATATATATATATATATATATATATATATATATATATATATATATATATATTATATATCTATATATACTTATATACATTTCCTATGCGGGGCACTGCTTAGACCCGCGCAAGTGTTCTCCGACTTGCTTACTGGTACTTATATTTGTTTACTGCTGCTTATTTATGCTTACACCTGCTTACTTGTACCCTATTCATTATGACAGTGCCACTTTGCTTGAATGATATTTAAGTTAAATATCTCGTGCGATACTCTTATGTTGGTTTTATGGCACAACGGCATTCATTCCACATGGAAAATGATATGTGCTATTGTTGTGCTCGAACAGTGAATGACTGTTTGTTAAGCAGATGCTCTAAATACTACACTATTGACATTTATGTTGATTCTGCATGTTTTCTCTATTTGAATGAATATGATGTTTAAGCTACGCTTGAAGGAGGGCAGCGACGTGCAGACATGCTGCGCTTTGCTTACACCTTTGATATTGCTGCAATTCAAATGTATAATAGGGACACAGGGAATCTCATTGTGAAAGTTCTAGGGACAAGACTCAACATTCCACTATGTGCTTGTGTGTTTACTACTTCGATTTTATTTCACTGTTCGTGGACACTTTTGTATGCTTAGCATACATTTCGGTATCCACGGACAATGAACTACTGACTTACTATTAAGGGCGGGCTCTTCTAGTAGGCATAGTAGGTTTTGCAAGTGTCGGGGCATGTTTACACCTCCGTAGAGCACTTGTACATGCCCCCTGCAGTCGCACACATTTCCTGTGCACGTTGAGGGTGCGGCAGCACGCCATCATACATATTCATATGGTGCTGCTGCGCCATCTGTAGTGAGGACATTCGGCGCAAGGCTAAAACCACCCTTGCGCCGAGCTTCTTGAATCCCGGGGATTACCTAAATGAAAAAGGAACACAGAAATGTCTCAACCCTTCCTGTTTTCTAATATTATTCTGTTTAGAATATGCAAGCAGCAGCAGCAACAGATAATGATGTATACAAATATAAATAAATGTGATCCACTCTAAAAAAAGAAAGAAAACACATGCATCAACTATTTGAACTGGCTGCTAATCAGCAACTTATGATCACGTATACCCTGTACATCTTCCTGCATAGTATCATCTCGCTGCACAAACAGGAAGTCTGTGTTCAGACAAATGGCACTAAATGAAATAAAAAAAAAAATGTAAATACTCAGAGGCCTTCTCACCACATTGCCTAACTATTTGTTAGGAAAAGACAAGAGACTAAGCAATACAAAATGGAAAAATGTATAAAATAATGAGTGCAGCCAGGATGACTTGAATTCAGTTAGCTGCTTTGCTACTTCATGATGCTGACAAGGGATAATAGGCGTACCTATGTTGGGAGGTGTGTGGAAGTGCTGATCACCTACTACATAGGCCCATTTGTAGTAGGAGCAGGGATGCAAGTACACTACCTGGGGGTGAAATTAAGTTCTAAAACCTAAAAATGTAAGGCAGGTTCTATAGTGATGTGTTGGAGCACATGCCAAATGTGAAAAAGGCATACCTCCTCAGTGTCATGGATCACTCCTCGCCATAGCTATTACCAGAATGACATTAGCATACAACTCTTGCTCTGACTATGGGAGAAAGCCTTAGAGATGAGAAATGAAAGGCATTGTCTGATTGATGGAAGAGGTCATGATAGCCAGTAGGCACAGGAGCAAAAATCAGTAAGAAAAAAAAAATTCTCAATAGAAATGCATTTAAACAAAAAAATATAGCACCAGTAACACTAAACTATAATGATGATATTTTACCTCAAATCCACCTTCTTGCACAATGCAGAAGATGCCACAATTGTGGCCCTGATCCCTCACTTTTTTAAGTGTTAGTGGCAGCTTACCTGGTCTGCTATGTAAATTTATCCTGTCAGCACAAATTAGGCGATTTAAGCCAAAACTGTACGGAGTAAGTAATCACAGGGATAGCATCTGGGTAACTGAATTGCTACAAATTTGCACACCTTTATACAGTTCTGTATTTCCTGAAAGTTCCTTAATCAGAACTGCACACAGGTATGTAGACAGGACCACAAGTACGCTGCAGGGGGAAATAGATAGCACTTTAAAAATACAGATAGCACTTTAAAAACACCATGGGACACAGCCTTAGAACTTAAGCTAGTTGCAAAAGAAATGACCATGGTACCTACCCCTAGCTCTTTCATTTCCACCTAATGCTGCCCAGCTACTGGAACGTACCAGTGTGTATTGTGCAGGCTGGGTTAGGTTGAAGGAGTAGTATCAAAAAAGTGGTCATCACTCAAGACTTGATAATGTGAGTCCCGCAACTGCAAACGTTTAAGTGCAATGCAATAAAAATAACAGGGTCTACTACTGTGGCTCATGGGCTAGTAACTTAAAACACACTTTCTTGAGCAAGTGTTCCAACTCCAGAAAGCCCAATCTCCCATTTCCATGTAGTCCTCCAAACATCGGACCTTGTAAAGCTGTTTAGCCCTATCAGAAGTGTAGCTGGCTCAACCAGCACTTCATGCCACTCCCAGAAACACACGAAGAGCAAAAATAAATAAATAAAAAGTACTTCTGCAAAACTTGCAGGATGCTTAGATGCTTTCTGCAGTCTTGAAGACTTACTCAATCTCCCTAAATCTCTTCAAGTGAAGAGCAAAAAAAGTCTGTTCCTTTAATGGCACACCAAGCAGGTGGCCAGATATAGGACATGCCCCCCCCCCCCCCTACCCTACTACCCCATCCATTCAGGTCCTGTTTCTATGTCCTGCTCGCAACCATCCATCAGACCTGACATTACAGTAAAAAAAAATAATAATAATAAAAGGAAAACCTTTCTTTCTTAAACTGAAGCAAACACTTGCTACAAATGGAGGAAACAGTTGCTAGTGTTTACACCCAGCATGGAGTACTAAGTGTTAAAGTTTTAAAGGTTTACTTAACAAAATAAAAAAAAAAAAAACTGCTGCAAACTGCTTGCTACAAATGCAGCACTCTTTTCTTCTTCAGTTTATATCCTGCACAGAGTGCTAGGACTCTCAAGTTTTACTTAAAAAAAAATAAGAGGGACTGAGATGCTGGATGGCTGATTGGATCATGCTCTAGCTATGTGGTGAGTTTGGCATAATGCATGGTCCTTACCTCATAGAAACAAGATACAGGGTTTGATTATGACCTGGGATTGTAGGTTAGGCTTAAAATGGCCCTTCAGGGCAGATAGCTTACCATTCACCTATGAAACTAAATATGAATATATGAACCTACTGAGTCCTAGAAGTCTAACTGTAACTCTAAAAGTTTCACCCTGTTCCCAGGCAAAGTCCTTACTCCCTTCCCCTAGAACTCCCATTGCTTTTGTAACCTCAGAGACCATAACTGATTCCTCAAAATTATACTCCAACCACCCTCCTTAAAAAAAAAAAAAAAATTCCATGATCAGTCAGGGTCATGCTGCTAAATGCTAGGAGCTTAAACCAAAAACTGCACATCCTAGAAGTACTTCTATCACTGGAAGATGTAGATGTCTGTGCAGTCTCAGAAAACTGGTTCAAGACCTCAGAGAGTATCCTTGCCTTGCAATATTACAGTGCCTTCCACACCTTCAGACCACAAAATGAACATGTGAGAATCAAAGGAGGTGGTGTTTCTATCTATATTAGAGATAAATTAATCTCCCATCTAGTTAAACAGGAAAACTCCATGGAGTTACTCCAAGTTCAGGTTACTGTGAGTAAGACCCCCATTTAAGTCATGGCCAGTTATAGATCCCTCTCCATGGGTCCTGATGCACACAAAACCTACTTGACCAAACTTCAGTCAATCCAAATGTTCCCGAACCCTCTAGTTATGGGGGATTTCAATTATCCCACATCAACTGGGAAAACTACTCTAACCCTAACTCACTAGTGCCAAATTTCATTGACTTTGTTAACTCAAATACCCTGGAACAAACTGTTCAAACCCCAGCAAGAGGAACAAACATACTAGATCTGGTCCTTACTAACATGACAAACAGTTGCACTGCCGCAAATGTCAGACCCTTATTAGTTAAATCTGACCACAAATCAGTCACCTTCAAGCTGGCACTAAAAACCAGAACTCAGAAAGGGAGAAGTCAGACTAAAAGACTTCACCAAGGCAAACTATACCCTCCTAAGTGAAGGTATAAATGCATTGCAAGCCCCACTCCCATCTGGAAGTACTAACTACAGTGAAGCTTACACTAAAGCCCGGTGCAATCACTTGTATAAGTGTATAGACTCGGCTGTACCAGAAAGCATCAAAGCCAGAGTCCCAAGAAAAAACAACCCATCACTGTGACCATCCAGCATCAACAAACTTTAGAATAAACACAGAAAGTTGCTACTCAAGTAAACAAAGGCAAGGCCCCAACAATAGAAAAGCACCGTCCTCAGCCTCAACAGGCAAATAAGACATGTCAAATCCTGTAAGGGTACCTTTTTGAAAACCTTAGCAAGCACAGCCAAGGATAACAATAAGGCCTTTTCCAGCTATATATGTAACCTAAAAGATTGGACTCAAGCATGTGCAACACTAGTGACTAATGGTATCAGACACACTGACCCCACAGCGATAGCAAATCTGCTAACTGATAGGTTTGGTGAAAATTTCACTCCCTTATCCCGTCCAAAGTTTTCACAAAACTTTCCCCATACTCCCCAAACCTACCATAGATATTTGATGAGTAGGTCATTAAAACCCTGTCCAAGGCAAAAAACAGCCTCTAGGGGACCAGATGGCATCCCAGGATGTCTTCTAAACAGGCTAAAACATGAACTGGCATCACCATTAACTACTGTTTTCAGTCATAGCCTAACCACAGTCTTTGTTCCTTTGGAATGGAGAACAGCAACAGTTATTCATCTCCACAAAAGTGGCCTAGCAAAAGAATAAGGGAATTACAGACCCATAGGCCTGACCAGCCTCATCTGTAAGACCATGGAATGTATCATTATTGCCCTCATAAATAAAGACATACATGATATCTAACCCCTGGATCCAGCCCAATTCGGCTTCATCAAGGGCAGATCCTGCCTGTTATATCTGCTGGATTTCTTTAAAAATGTAACCAGGGCCATTGACTAGGACAAATCTGTGCATACAGCATACCTCGAATTGACAAAGGCTTTTAACACAATCCAACATTCAGGCATTACCGATAAACATGGCAAACTGAATGTAAACCCCTTTGTTTTAAGATGTGTTGCCAACTGGCTCACAAACTGGGCCCTCACTATCAAAGTGGGTGATATCACATAAATCAGAAGACCTGTCACAAGCAGTGTGCTACAAGGGTCAGTGCTGGGTCTCCTACAGTTTGGTATATACTTCTCAGAAGGTCAGGCCAAAACTAAGGGATTGTGGCTGTCCAAGTTTGCAGATGACTGCAAATTAGGTGCAATTATTGAATCCACAAATCATGAAGTATATTCACAAGGAGGGTCTTACACAGACCAACAACTGGTGTCTAAGTCATGGTCTCAAACTGAATACAAAGAAATCCATCATCATTCCCTTCGACAAAAACAATGTTCCTTCACATTATAAAATCAACAACAACACCCTAAGTACCTATGAAGTAATAAAGGATCTGGGATTGCAAGTTGACTGCGATCTTAACTTTGACCACCATGTGTCTACTGTAGTAAGGAAGGCTTTGTCCATAACACCCTTGATTAGTAAAGGCATCACCTCAAGAGCAAAGGAGGATATAACCTCTCTATACTTGGCACTAATCATACCCATAATTGTTTATAACTCCCCTTGGCACTAATCAGACCCACAATTGTGTATAACTCCCCATTTGGTATGTACCCTACAAAGCATCCAGAGCAATTGGAGAGACCTCAGAAGTTTCCAACAAAGAAGATCAAGGAACTCCAGCATGTGCCTTGCACAGACTAAAGTCCCTGGCACTATACTCTGTATAAACGTTTTGGGGAGACTTATGCCTGGCTTACATAGCAATATCAGGCACAAACCTAATGAACTTGCTGCACATCCATAAATCAAATGGGACTAGAGCTACCCATTCCAGTGACTGCCGCTTCTTTGGAATAGGCTACCAGTTCATTTGGAGCAGAGCACATGTATGATACTTTTCAAAAGGAACCTGGATAAGTGGATAGGCACCGTAAATTCTTACCAGGGATAGTGCCCATAATTCTCCTGGACATGGGCAGTCATTACTAAATGCAATCCTGGGTATCGACTAGTGTATCTATGGTATTAAATTGGGATGAAACAGCTAGGCTTAAAATGGCCTCCGAGTCAATAGCCTAGTAAACTCCTATGATCCTATGATCCTAAGTGCTTGGGACTCAAGCACTTGTAGTAGACTCCAAATAACAGCAAATCTCAAAAGTCACTGTTACACATTGAAAGTATTTTTGTGGAAGGTCTGCACACAACTTCTTCATTTGGTGAGCTTCAACACCACACACCCTCTTGTATTAATATATACTAACTCCAAGATTGCTGTACCCCATAAAAAGGGAATATTGTAAGATAAATTAGTTTTGAATTTTATATATCTCTCAATAATCACACTTCAATTTCTGTGTTTCTGAGGATCACAGTTACAATCCATAAACATACAACAGAAATGCTATAAAAGCATTCTAACAACACCCCACCTACTCAGATACATGCAGATGTATATATACATGTCTGTATGTGCTTATTTGTGACAATGTTTTTGCTGGTTACCAAAGCACCTTTGTACATATTTGTTTGTTCTGAGGAATTACAGATGTGACCCTTTCACTTATATTGTACAAACTGACAAAAATATGTAACTTTCACTAAAAATCTTAATACTTAATTGAAATTAGTTAAAATATTCCCTGTAGCTTTCTTCTAACCACTTTGACAGTGGCATTAACAGTTTGTACTTTCTAAGGTGAGACCAATATGGGACTATCTACATACATGAGTAAGTCAGTATGTGAATACTGATTATGTTCTCTGGAATCCAATAAGTGTTCTAAGACTTAAACATAAACCGTCTCGTTACTCTTCAAATTTAAAATGATTAATTTTTGGAATGTTTCTTTTCTAACTGCTTTAACACTCTTTCATGTTGTTTTATGAAAACAAATCAGGCAGCATTTTTTTAATTCATAATCTGTTTTTTTTTCCTTCCTTAGATACAATTGGGATTATAATGATAGGTAAAACAGAATCACTTGGATACTGATATTATAAACTGTAATGAGCGTGTACTAAAATCTACCCTGGATACAGGCGAGTCATAACAAAGTCAACATATAACTACCTAACACTTTTAGGTATGTGAAGCTGAAATATTTATTGTAAACGTTTTTGAATATCAGATATACCAGAATGGGAACATGAGATAAACTGGTACACAATGCAAACAGCATATTCCTCACATTTGCTGTGTTTTCAGTTTGTAGAAGATAACCTTAAACTGCAAAGGATGATATCTTTTGTTTTGCTTGAGAAAAACAAATTTGAAATCATCTAGATACTAGAGTCCAGTACGTTTTTATATTTCTTTCTTTGTGAAGCAGTTCCTCCTCACCTCTGATGGACCTAATAATAGTAAATTTGACCTCAGAAGGCAAGATTAGCTTGTCTCTATATGAGTTTTACTTATCTCTTCTGACTTTTTATTACAGATGTCTTAAGGTTTTTATCACTGTCTGTTGGTACAGTCTGCATTATTACACTTTTTTATTACAAAAACTATATTCTGGTAGCATCACAGAGGACTGCATTTGATTCATTCATACTCACATGACATTTAGTCACTCGTATGTAGACAGGTGGTTTAGCTGTTATATACCTGTAAAACATAAGTGCTCATCTTCACTGTCAGGTTCTGCTTTGCCTAACCCTTTTAAATGATCTCTGTTACAAAAAAAAACTGCTGAAATAAAAGCATATCATGGTGAATGAAACAACTCATTTTCAACACTTGTAACATATTTAAATATCAATGACTTCAGGCTTTCTAGCTTCAAACATTTACTATATATAACAAAGGACAAGTGTCAGTTATGTTGGTAGGTGAATGTATATATGTACGTATATATGTATGTATGTATGTAGTTATTGACTGATTGATTTATAGGGGTAGTGCACTGATCTCAATGGACCATCTGAAGGCACAGCCTGGGTGAATAGGATCACATACGAAATGGACAAAACATATTCACAGGTACAAAGCAGGCTAGAAACATGTATCTATCTATCTATCTATCTATCTATCTATCTATCTATCTATCTATCTATCTATCTATCTGTCTGTCTGTCTGTCTGTCTATCTATCTATCTATCTATCTATCTATCTATCTATCTATCAATCTATATGTATATATATATATATATATATATATATATATATATATATATATATATATGTATATATATATATATATATATATATATATATATATATATATATATATATATGTATATATATATATATATATATATATATATATATATATACTTACAGATATAAGAATATGTTACAGATTTAGTTCAAGAAGCAGTTTATAATGTCAAACCAGGAATGGAAAACTGGAATTCTGCTTAGCAGAGCTTTATGGATAAGTGGTAACCATAATGACTGAGATAGCTTATTCTACATGGTTAGCAACATATGATTATATTAAGAGGTATGAAGACATTAGAAGAGCAAGTTAGAATAACTGCAGGAATGGATATCTTGGGGAGAAGCCAGAGAGGCATTGATAGATGCATGCAGAGGGAAGAGGAGTAGAAAGAAATAAAGAAAGAAAGAAGTGGGAGACAGATATGCAAAAAAACGAGGGAAGTACAATACATGAAAGGCAGTAATTAATGTTTATAAAAAAAGATAAGATGCTTGCATAGATAACTAGTTGATCAGACAAAAAATACATCAGAGATTGTCCTTAACAGAACCACAGACATAATTGCTGCATTACACCTGACACACATGCAGCTGCACAAAGTGTAATGAAAACACCGGTATATATTTAAATTACTTAAGAAAATGGAACAAGAAATAATTTAATTAAGCAAATGAGCCTATAATCAGCCTACTAAGTTTTAGATAATTTTGACTGGAACATTTATTAGAGCCAACAATACTATGTGGTTAGTTGCCCTATTAAATAATTGTAAGGATCACAACATTTCAACAATGATTAAGAGGACATCAATGTGCTTTAATCATCTTTCTGTTTAATCACTGCTTAAATGTTATCTAATTTACAGGAAGGCCTGCTGATATGGACTATTTCTTGCAAACTCTTTTCCTTATCATTTTTCTGTGCAGTATGACACCTTCTCTGCAGCATCTTCCATGAACAATGATCCTTTCTTCTCTGCCAAGGTGGGATTCATTTGTTTAAACTTACTGTCCTTACCATGCTGAATCTTGGCCTGACTATTTAAGAAATAATAACTATGACATTTCTAAGTAATGTATGCTTTCTGAACTGGCTAATGCTGCCTGATTTTCAGGCATGGTCTACAGAATGACGTTAACATCTAATGACTAACATTTTTAATCCAGGTTATGTGGAAATCAGTATCAAACAATTGTCATTTGCATCTATGTTAGTGATTGATCAATATTAATTTCTAGGATACATTTTATGTAATGTCCACTATGCTATCTCAAGATCAGCATGCTGCTCCAATAACAGAGCTAGGGCAAAACAATCTAACACTTGAGAAGAATGTAGGAAAACTGGATTTTCCTGTTGAATAAATCCTGATTTTTTTTTGCACCCATGTAGTCCATTGTGATTTTTTATATTGATTAGCATGGTGGCATGTTAATTTAATCTGAATGTTGGACCTGCCACTTATAAATCAGACATGCAATAGCAACCTGTAAGTCTATTGAGGGAAAGAGAATGCTTGAGGAGGACAAATGATCTATGGGGCTTGTAATAGAATAAACTTGAAATACTGTCTTAAGAGAAGAGTTTAGGACAAAAATAATGCTGTCTTTTTCTTGTTTCTTTTGAAATAAGTTTCAGTTTCATTTGGCAAAGTAACTTATCTCCTCTCCTGCTGTGTGCCCATATGTGTGTGCTTGCACATGCATGGACATATATTTGGTATATGTATATTTTTTTCAAATATTTAATTGTTATGTTATTTATCTTAAAGATATTTTTGCTGGGCAGTGTACACATATACCTCAATAAACTGCCAATCAATTATATGTTGGTAGGGTTTGTGACAAAGGAGTTACTGCCAGAACAACTAGCTAGAATTTCGAAAATCATTATATGTCATTTGTGAATATTAACATGATTTATATAGAAGTGTAACAAAAGGAGGTACTGCCAACCCAGCTATCTGGAATTTTGTAAATAATTATATATAATTTGTGAATATCAACATGGTTCAGATAAGTGTGTTGAAGAAGTAACTTACAAAGTGCTGTTTGAAATGTATCCACAGTGTACCCTACTGGAAGAGAACATAAATGTACATACACTATTGTCACTGTTTAAATATATATATTTTAGCAATAGAAACTGGAATACAAGAGGTTAACTTCAGAAAAATAGCTAAATTTAAATTACATTATGACAGCAAGAGACAGGATGTCTATACTATGGAGCTCTCTGTGTTGTCTTGAAGGTGAAATAATTACTACGCTTGAGATGTGGAAGTGTTTTATTGCTTTATGACTTCCAACAGCTGCACAGATCTGAGGAAAAACCCTTGTCTTTGGATTTTCACAAGTAGATGCTAAATACTGCTAGGTTTCAGCAGTGGGGGTTTACCTGGGATAGAGTTAGATGACAAGAAATAATGTCATTCTGTAAGCTATCGCAGAAATATTTGAGATATTAATTTAAGAATTTTCTGAGAGAGACACAGCATTCTGTATTCACCACATCTGCCTTGCTGCTCTGAGTAAGTGTACTAGGTTATAGTAATTATCTTAGATATAATCAGGAATATAGCAAAGCTTAGCCTTTATTTTTCTTTATTTATTTTAGACTGTCCTGCAATGTTGTTTTAAATATTTCCTGTGATTTTGAACTCTGCTGTCACTGTAAATATATACTGAGTATTTTCTTGTTCTTTTAATATTTATTATTAAATATATTTAAACCTTTCACTGTGGCTGGTCTATCTAGAGATATTTACGTTCTGAGAGTACTAGCATATGTATTTGGTGACACTGTGTAGGCCACTCTTACTAGCCTTGCGCTTGGTCAAACTACCATTTGTATTGATAGTAACATTACACAGTAAGATCGGACACCTTTTCTTAAGGGTCTTAAAGTAGCTAATAGGGAGTTGGCTTGTGAGAGTAATAACTACCTTATAGTCTCAGCAGAAGAGGGCATAGCTAGTAAACTTGTGCCAGACTTTCCAGGCATGTATGTGTGTGTGTGTGTGTGTGTGTGTGTGTGTGTGTGTGTGTGTGTGTGTGTGTGTGTGTGTGTGTGTGTGTGTAAAACAAACTTCCAAGAGTGTGTGTGTCAGCTACTTGTTCAGGGACACAAAGCACTGTTTGGCAAGACAGTGTTGAAGGTCTTGGCTTGGCCACTCAGCTGAAATCTCAAATCTATAGTTGTGCCAGTAGGGAGTCCTATTGGGGATCTAGAGAAACAGGGAGAAACCAGCCCTGGACTGACTGTGGTCTCTTTTTGATCTTAAGGAAATTGTCCTTGATGCAGAGAGCTGCATCTGGAAATACTGTGTGTATACCTGTCATCCTCCCAATGTACATCCTGAACTGTTGCCAGTTTTGAGGATTGAGGCTTCTTGATTACTGGGCCACTGGTGGGGTGTCAAAGACTTGACTTTTCTTATAGTGTCAGTACTCTGGTATGGGAGAAGTCAATTCCTAAGATAATGAAACTAAACTAAAACATCCGATTATTGCAGACCACAATTCATTTTTCTTTACTCCACTCTGCTTTTATTAGAGGAGATAAGATGACCAGCTATATCCCCTTCTCTATAACTGTTTAGCAACCCACCATATTTCAACTCTGCATTATAATTTATTATAATTTCTATTAGCCTTTTTTCCTCCTCTTTGGGTCAGCAGACAGAGAAATGACATGCAAGATATTCTTCTTAACTTAACTACGTAAACAGGCTCAATAGCAGTACTCAATAAGCTGTGTCAGTGAGCAACAGGTACACATTCACCAATAGTGCAGAATGCTGTGGGTTTTATTCCCACACCAGGTAGATGGACTGCTGGCACTGTAGTGCAAAATAATGGGGTGCTTCATTTCTGAGTGTGGCATCCTATGGATGAGATATAGGTTCATAGGTTCATAGGTTCATACTAGGCTATCTGCCCGAGGGCATTTATAAGCCTAGCCCATTGTTTTAATTACGCCACCCCTTTAGTATGGGGAACTATACCCATTATTTTGCTGTGCCTCTGTCGAGCAGTGACACTGAGGTAATTCCTGGGGTATATCTGCGATCTCCCATCCATTGGTCAAGATTTCTCTTGAACAAGGCCAGTGCTCTGCCTCACATGTACCGGGATTTTGTTCCACAGCATAGGGAGTCTTTGGGTGATGAATCTATCCTCCAGCATGTCCTATTAATAGCCGTGTCGAGGTTTAAGTCTCCGCCCTTGTGGCTCTGATGGATCTAGATTTTTGCGGTCAAGCATATTCATCAAATCTGGGTTTGACATGGCCTTGTATGTTAGGCAAAGGTCACCTCTGAGCAAGCGGTCAGCGACTGAATAGAGCTGGAGTTCTTTCAGTCGGGCAGCATAGGACAGATTTTTGAGACCCTTTATCCTTTTGGTGAGGAACTTTTGTGGCCTCTCCAGCTGCTGCAAGTGTCAGGTCAGATACATTCTGAATGGGGCATTGTACTCAATCATTGGTCTGATGAGTGATGAGTAAAGGGAGACTATGACCTCCCTTGATCTAGATGAGAATCCCTTCATGATAAGGTGGGCAATGTAGAAGGACTTCCTAACTACTTTAGCTACATGGGTGTCGAATGACAGACTACTATCAACCTGGGTCCCCAGGTCCCTGATAACTTCTTCTGTGCTCAGTGGATTGCCACCTATTTGGTAGCTAGGGGTAACCTTGTTTTTCCCGAAGGGTATGACTATGCATTTTTGGCATTTAACTTTAGGCCGTGGCTCTGGCACCAGTTATCCGTTTCTGTGAGACCCTTCTGAAGGATATCTGTGTCAGATGTGTTTTCTACTATGGCCCAGTTTGCAGTCATCTGCAAACTTTGTCAGCCATAACCCTCCTGTGTTTGCTTGTACTTGGAAAAGTAGATGCCAAACAAGAGTGGGCCCAGGACTGAGCCCTGTGGGACACCACTTGTGACAGGCTTTGAGTCTGACATGGCGCCAGCAACTCTGACCCTGTGGGTTCTGTCACTCAGCCAGTTTGCAACCCATCTTGTGATATATGGGTTAACATTTAAGCTGATGAGTTTTTCAATGATACCAGTGGGGTATTGTATCGAAGGCCTTAGCCAGATCGAGGTTGGCTGTATGGACTGCCTTTCCTCATCAATGGCTTTGGTGACTGTTTCAAAAAGTCAACCAAGTTTAAAAGGCATGATCTGCCTTTGACAAAGCCAAACTGGGTTGGATCCAAAGTCTGCAAATTCCCTATGTCTTTATTTATGAGGTCCATTATGATCCTCTCCATGGCTTTGCAGATAAGGCTTGTCAAGCTAATGGGCGGTAATTTCCAGGGTCTGTGGAGGCACCGCCTTTGTGAAGTGGGACCACAGTTGCAGTGCGCCACTCCTGGAGTGCGTATCCAGAGGTAAGACTTTGATTAAACAGCTGTCCTAGCTGTGGGTTTAATTCCTCATTGAGTTCGTGGAGCACACAGCCGGGACACCATCGGGTCCCATGGATGCTGTGTTTTTTGGAGAGAGCAGTTCTCACTTGGGCTGGAGATGTTTGGGGGCTGCACTCATTTGGTATAGATATCTCTCCTTTGGGGAGGGGAGAAGTTTGCACTGAACCTGTCAGCCAGTATGTTGGCAATGTCTGTAGGATCAGTAATCTTCACATCATTTTGAACTAGTTCTGAGCATATCTGGGAGTTTCCTCCTAGGTTTCTAACATAGCTAAAGAAGGCCTTATGATTGTCTTTTGAGTCTTTAGCTATTTTTCTCTCGAAATTTGCTTTGGATGATTTTATGAGAGCTCTTAGTTTTTTACTTATAGTGATCAAGGGTGTCTTACCTTTTAAGGATTTTGCTCTATCTTGTAGTAGCTCCCTCCTTTTGTTGTAGAGTTTGTTTATGGCTGGGGTCCACCAGACTGGACGCTTGCCTTTGGTACAAAGAGTCTTTGTTTTGCTTGGGATTGCCTTATCCATGCAGTCCTGCAGGTGCTGGTAGAAGGCGTTTGTAAGTGATTCAGCGGCTTGAGTATTGTTTTCCGCCGGCTCAGGGGCCTGAAAGGAGACCACACTAGTCTTTAGAAGTGTGAAGTCGGCTTTTGAGAAGTTCTTTACTGTGGTCTTTTTTATTTCAGGTGGGGTGGGATGAGGACCTCCAGCGAGATTAGTTTGTGATCTGATCTCACCAGTGAGGGGTATACTTCCGGTGTTGAACATTGTGCTCCCATGTTCGTGATGATGAGATCGAGTATGTTATCTCCTCTTGTGGGGATGGTGACTAGTTGTTCCATGGCATTTGAGTTTATGAATTCCAGGAACTTTTGGGCTAGGGTGTTTGGGCTTGAGTAGTGTTCCCAGTCTATATTAGGGTAATTGAAGTCACCTAGTATGATGGTGTTTGGTGATACATTTATCCCCTCTAGTGTTTTCAGGAAGGCCATGTGAGTTTCCTGAGTTTGTGAGGGTGGCCTGTAACATGCTACAATTTGCAGAGCAGTAATATTAAAGGGAGGTCCCATCTGCTTGAGTCGGTGGTAACTCAGGTGAATGTAAACGATTTCAAAGCTCCTATTGAAAAAAATAGGGGCACTTTATTTAAGAACATTATGTAGAAAACTATAAGCTTAGATATTTATATATTTAGAAAGTTATACATGTACAATTTTCCTTTCCATTATTATCATGCAGTCATAAATATCTTACTTTTAATTATTATGCTAACCTACTGTCTTCGTTATCTTTACTTGACACCAACTCCTTTTTCCACAACCACCATCTAATGTTTCTTAAAATTACGGCTAGTCTTCATTTACCATTAAACATGATGTCATTTATCATTCATTCACACTGGAGAACACAACATAAAATAATCTTTCATATGTTTTACTAAGACATTTCTTGCATTTATGGTTATAATATCCATGCATTATCACATCCATATTTATTTCAGTTACTTCCTTTAATTTTTAATGAACTATTCTTTGCATAGTTTTTCCACAATTTTGCAACTTTAAACATTGTAAGAAAACATGTTTTGTAGTTTCTTCTTTACCACAATATATACAAACACTTTAACTGTTTTTAATGGGATATTTACTTTTACTTGTAATTTATTAATTACTAATCTCAATAAAAATCTTTACATTCTACTTTCTTATTACACCATGTTTTTCATACTATTATAGCTTTAAAATTTTCCTTTACAAGGTCAGCTCAAGGATTAACATAATAATAATGTATCATAATATTTGTACATCACACTTTCCTATGTTTTTAATGCCATCATTTTTTATTTTCCATAAAAGATTTTTTTTCTTTATAACATCTCATTTCTTCATTTAAGCATGCTTGTTCTTTTTGAAAATGTTTAATACATCCCAATACTGCTCATATTTGTACTTTAATAAATTTGCTACTACCTTTATGTTTTGATCATCTAGCCAAAATAAAACTTTACACAAACTCAAAGAAGTAGCATAAACAGTTAGGTTTAGTAATCCTAAATCTCCATCTTCCTTGTCATTATATAACACTCTTCTCTGCACTGGATTCAATCTTAAACCACATCTAAAAGAAAAAAAAAGATTACTTGTAGTATTTCTTTTTCATAGATTATTGGCAACATATAGAAACTAGCTACGCATGCACTCTTTTCCAGTATAAGTGAATTAATGAGATGAAATGTTTAATTAAATGATAGCTTGTATGTTTTCCGACAGCAACAAAGGTCCTATTCCAATGCTCCTCACCTACATTTTTACCCCCAAATCTTATTCCTAACACAGACATTTCTTTAATTGATAAAGGTACTACTATCTTTACTATATCACCCAGTTCTATACTTTTTTCTTTATTTAAATTCATGCCTATTATATTTAAACATCGATATATATATATATATATATATATATATATATATATATATATATATATATATATATATATATATATATATATATATATAACATATAACATCTTTCATTCAGGCTTTGTTTCTCATAATCAGTATAAACATAACTTGAATTTTTATCCCTTCATTAGTAATATACGTATCACCTTTCATATGCAGATTTATATCTCACACTAATACATTCATAACTGACAAAATTATCTGCAACTCAGAGGACATACCTGATGTATGCCATTCTTTATGTATGCTTCTTTACTTAACTGCCACTTCCCTAAAATTCTTGGATTATTTTTATTACATTTATATGCATAAAAATATACATTCTTAATCTTTTAATTTTATACTCTTTCAAAATTGTCCACAAATGTTCATGTTGAACTTGTACTGTATCAAATGCTTTATTTAAATCTCCTGCAATGATCTTGGTCTCATCAGTTCTGTTTATAATATCATCCACAATTTCCATTGCCATGAAGTATAATTCCTGTTATACTTTTTCATTTACACTATATATGCTATAGTCCATACTATTTTTCATTTTACTTTCCATTCTGTTCTGAATTATTGTCATAAAAGTCTTATAAGCTGCATTGTTCAATACTATAGGTCTCCAATTTGCAATTTTCCTTGTATCGTTTTCCATACAAATTTAAGTACAGCACTGCATAAAACTTTATAAACAAAATCTTCATTTAACCAGTGATTCATAACTTTTAAGAAATGTTTTTTTTGTTGCCAGTCCATAACATTCTAATAAAATTGATATCCTATTCCATTTGATCTGGAAACCAGCTGTAAATTAAATTGCCCAAGTACATTATCTAATTCATATAAGAAAATCTCATTTCCCAATTCTTTTATTTTGTAGTTCTGTCATTTTTAACGCCATTCTTTTTTTTTTCACTTTTGTTCTACGTTTAAACATTTTCTTTACATAATTTGTCACAATATTCATAATTTGTTCCTGAGATTATCTTATCTCTCCTCTATCATCTTTCATTTGTCTCATTATACTAATATTCTCTTTAACTGTGTTACTCAAATAAGATGATACATATTCTCTTTTATCTTGTAATATCTTTGCTTAAATAATAATTCTTTAATTTCTCTTCATTCTTTTCATAAATCCTCTGTTCTGTCAAATAATATTCCCTATCATTTCTTTCTAAAATCAATTAAAGCATCTATACACATTCCCCCGGATTCTCAAAAGCTTGCATGGAGTGCAAGATGAGTGCAGGAGCTCATGCAGTCAATATGTCTGCTGTGCGATCCAGGAACAGCTGGCAGGGGCGTGCACGAGAGCTCTAGCACTAATCCTGTACAGACTAAGCCCTGGTATGCAAATCACATAATTTGCAGGAAAAATCCATACAAATGAGGTGATTTTGCAATCCAGGAAGCTTGCAATAGTCCGTGCAAGACTAGTGCAATCTGCAGAAATGTACTCGGTTAGTAACGGAGTACTTTTCTGCAAACTACAAAATGGAGCTATGACAGCTCCAAATAAAGGCTGCACATCATTGATGAAGCATGCCAATGGCCAAGTAGAAGGCTATTGGCATTGCAAAATGTGTAAAAAAAAAAAAAAAAAAAAAAACGTTTAATTTTTTTTCGCTGATATTGCCAGTTTAAGCATAGGGCAGCGGCGTGCAAACAGGATCAGGGGAAATAATAAAACAAACATAAAACAAAGCATTCTAACTAAAAACAGTATTCTGCCATGCAAGTCAGTGGCAGGCAGAATTCAACCTAGCCAGTGAGTAATGGTTGCTAAGGGTGGAGGCTCAGTGTGGGACATGAAACTATGCATTAGCAGGCAATCCTATGCAAATGAGGGGAAGGATAGTGAATCCAAGATTTCCCCAGGGTGTGAGACAGGGCCCAAGAGTGTAAGAGTATAAATAGCTGGGTGCAAGACTAGGATATAGGTAACATCATGAGGGGAGTGTCAGTGGATTGGAGCACTGTGGCTCAGGATTACTCCTAGCTTAGCACAGCTAAGCATGTGGTGTGTCTAAACCTGCCTAGCACTCTTTACAAAGTGTAAGTGGGTGTGCGCGCCGCGCACTGGGTTATACAGGAAGAAAAAGGAAGTTAAACCAGGAAATAGCAGCTCTGTGCACATTTGAGCACTCCATTTGTGCGGCGCGCACATGGGCTTAAACAGGGAGGCAATAGGAAGGGAAAACAAGAGTAGGAAGGTAATCAAGCAGAACTAGCTTAGCTTGCAAGTGAAATCTATCAGAATCAGCCAATTACACAGACAGCAGACAAGCCCAGGCCAGAACACTACTATAAACTAAGCAAACACCTTCCCTTCTGGTATTTCCGCACTCTACACCACCGGTGTATACAAGCGGGGAAATTTTAACAAACAAACCTACAAAATGAGAAGGGCTGCAGCAGGCAACATAAAACAATATGTGCAAGTAGCTGAGGGTGGTGAGGATGTGAATTTTGCTGAACAACCCACAGTGAGGAGACAGAGAAGAGTGTACAGACCCAGGGTAATCTACCACAGAATACATGAGCTCGAGATAGTGGAGCACTATAGGGTGGTCAGAGACCTCCTACAGCAAATTGTTGAGCTGTGCTGACCACATCTGACACACCAAATTGGCCGAGGGGAACCCATCCTAGTGGATACCAAGGTATGTGTAGGCCTAGGTATACTAACCACAGGTACCTCCCAAAGCACAACTGGGGATATTATGGGGATCTCACAGGCATCAGCATCCAGAGTATTCCACTAGTTCCTGGATGCCATGACAGCACATGCCAGTGAGCACGTATATTTCCTCAACACACGTGAGGTGTTGACCAGAAATATGCATCTCTTCCACCAAATAGCAGAATACCCTGGGGTAGTGAGTGCTATAGACTGCATGCACATATGCATCAAAGCACCACACAGTGAGCAGAGTAGGGCCTACATCAACCACAGGGGCATCCCCTCCATCAACTATCAGGTTGTATGTGATGCCCAGGGCATTATAATGAATGTGTGTGCCAGCTGCCCTGGAATCTATGACGATTCACACATATGGCATCTGATGCAGCTGTACCACAGATTTGCCAATGTGGACATCCCCTATGGTCACCTAGTGGGGGATGCTGGGTACCCACTGGAGCCATGGCTGATGACACCCATGAGAAATGCACACACACCTGAACAACAATGCCATAATGAGGCACACGCACATGCCAGACATTTATTAGAGCATGTGTTTGGGATGCTCAGGTCACTGGTCCAGTATCTGGACACATCCGAAGGAGTCTTGCAGTATTCACCAGCTACATGTAGCCAAATTGTTATGGAATGTGCTATTCTACACAATATGATCCTATGGAAACAGCTGCAGCAGAAACAGCATGGGACAGGGCCACACAGCCCCCCACCAATGCCAAGGCTTGTACAGGCACAGAGTGACTCGGAGGAGGAGCGACCTGAGCCTGCCCCAGTAGACAGAAGGAGGTGTGCCCAGTATGCCCTGGCCTTGGCAAAGAGTCAACATGCACTGACACAGTAGAGACCCAGAGAATGGCACCTCTCTCTAACTCGCACAGACAGGAAAAGGGATGCTAAACATGATACTACCTGTGTTCAACCATGTATAGGGAGTGTACTATGTGCATCCAACACAGGCAGCCCTCCATTACCATCCTCAAGTCTGGCACACCCTCAAGGTAAGTCAATCAACCTACCAAGAGATCTGAAGAGCAGAAGAAGGAAGCTAGCTTATCCATTTTTTTTTCCATATTTTTTTATTGATTTAATTATAATTTGTCCTACCTTGTATTTTTTTTTTTTTTTTTTTTTTTTTTTTGTTCAAGTCTGGACCTTTGGACAGCAGCGTTACTTTTTGTCTTGGCTATATAACCTACCAATTGCCAAATGGAGTACAATGTGTTGTTACCTTGTAGCTATGGTATGGATGTAATCAGGCAAGGGAATTGGGTGGCCGAATGTTATGGCAGCAGGCAGTAGACACCCATAGTGACACCATGACATTGGTAGCACATACTGGAGTCACCATAGTAGCCATTACTATACAGGGTGACAAAACCCACTGCAGGAAATGGGCTGAGAGACATGTGTGTATATAAGACCCACACATGCCAGTCAAGAAGGTTCACATACCCAACAACTGTTTCAGCCAGCAGGACAGGTGTAGACAAACACAAACAAATGCTGTACTATGGCCTCTGAATGAGCTCTATGGGTAACCCCTCTCTGAGGCCTACACAGACTACAGCAGGCCAGGTGGTTAGATGTAAGTTGTGAAGGCTAGGAAGTCAGAAACTAATGTGTAGGTAATTTAAGCTAAGATCTGTAGTACAATGGTATGCCTCTAGCCAGAATGATAGGTAGACTACAGACTGAAATGAAGTACCTGACATACCAGTACAGTCCTAGTAAATGTGTACAAATGTCAGGTGGGCCCCCACCATCCTACATACACTTATAGTAACAGTCAGGTGTGCCCCCCCACTCCTGTGTAGAAATGTAGAAACAGTCAGGTGCTCCCCCCGCTATGCAGAAATGTAGCAACAGTCAATGCCAAATGACCGATGGATACCCTGCAGACAAAGCATGCTACTTGTCGGTGTACAACACAAAGGTCAGCACTGCAGACCATACTACCTGGACTTTAGCCACACATGCAATATAGATGGCCATACTGGGCATGCTCACACACTTAGAGGAATGAAGGCAATGTCAGTCAACAACATATTGAAAGGTGATACTGGGCATGCTCACACACTTAAACACATGGAGGCCATGTCTGCAAACACCAGTGGACCAGACATATCTGGCAGTCGCAGTACTTATGTGCAGACACATATCAGTATGCACCACTCTTACCTTTTACTCACAGTGGATAGGAGTACAGACACATATGTAAGGACAACACACTATAATAAGCCAAAGGTAGACGGACATAGATGTGTGGAAGTGGGTGACCATGTTAAGGAGCCATCCAGGCCTGTCCCACCCAGCACACAGCCAAAGGGCCCCAAACACATGAGGTGCAGATGTCACTCACTGCAGATACTAGCCACCAGTATCTGTCAGCATGACAGACTATGTGGTGCAAGTGCCAGTTGTGCAACATGACTGTACAAGGAAGTAGTCATCTAGCAGCTGTATACACGTACCTGTGACATATGACCCCATGTGTGTCCGCATGTGGCATGTCAACTCCTACATGAATGGGTTATGGCCCATGCACACCCCCCCCCCATAGCAGTATTATGGCAAGCCTGATGAGGTCATCCAATATGTAATACACCTATGAGAAAGCTGTTGCCCAGTAATCTCATTGCGCGTCCCATAATTGTGTACTGCTGTAGTGATAAACTAGTTAGGTAGTAGTTCTAACCCCATAATTGGCAATTGTGTGTTTGTGTGTGTGTCTGTCTGTCTCTGACTGTGTAGAGAGACATGCTGTTTAGGCTACTTACACTCCGTACAATTCATATACTCAACTTTGGCAAGGCTGCTGATGTCACTCACATATAAATACACCTCTGGGAATATCATAGCCTATTAATCTCCGTAGTACGTCCTGTAACTGCGTACTGCTGTAATGTGATAAAGTAGTTAGTTATGTGTTCTAACCCCAGACCTGGCAACTGTTCGTGCATTAATCTGTATGTTTGTGTGACTGACTGATTCAAGAGAAATGCTTTTTAGGCTACTCACACTCTGTACAATTCATATACTCAACTTTGGCAAGCTGCTGATGTCACTCACCTAGAAATACACCTCTGGGAAGACTATAGCCCAGTAATCTCCATAGCACATGCTGTAACTGTGTACTGCTGTAGTGTGATAAAGTAGTTAGGTAGGTGGTCTAACCCCAGACCTGACAACTGTGTGTGTGTGTGTGTGTGTGTGCGTGTGTGTGTGTGTGTGTGTGTGTATGAGGCTGGGTAGAGAGCAATGCTTTTTAGGCTGCTCACACTCCTTACAAATCATATACTCATCGTTGGCAAGGCAGCTGATGTCACTCACCTAGACATACACCTCTGGGAAGAAGGTAGCCCAGTAAGCTCCATAGTGTGTCCTGTACTATAACTGTGCAGTGCTGTAGTGTAATAAACTAGTTATGTCGGGGTTCAACTCCCAGACATGACAGATGTGTGTGTGTTTGTAACTTGTATCCTGTGCAGAGGTGAGTGTGTGACACCTGTGGGCAATGTGGAGGGGGTTTTGCTTATTTCTTTTATGGTGGCCCTACTATATATCACAATGTCAACCATACAGGGATAATAGATCTAAATTAACTGAGAGGCTAGGGTGCAAAGCCATACCCATACATGTGACATCAAGGCCAGCCACATGTTTGGCTATGGGGGAGATGCCTATTCGTACAAGATGTATAGTGTGTGGGGCCTCACAACCCTATTAATGGTGCATCTGGACATATGTGTATTTGTTAATCTGCCTTTACTATCTACAGATGTATGGTCATATATACCTATATAGATTTATATACCTGCTAATATATATATATATATATATATATATATATATATATATATATATATATATATATATATATATATATATATATAAAAACTATGTCCGTATATACCTACATGGATATATATCTGCGTACACATATGTAACGTGTTGTGTATATGTAGACATATAGGTGTAGATGCATATATTTGTCAATTTAAGCATATGCATGTATATATGTGCATTTATATATATATATATATATATATATATATATATATATATATATATATATATATATATATATATATATATATATACATATATCTAGATATGTTGTATCTGTTTATTAATATATTTACACACACATACATCTAGATGTTGGTATACATTCTCTGTATGTTGCATGACTGGACTGAATGATATGTTTCTGAAAACAGCAAATTTCTTTCTATCTGTGATGACTTAGTGGTAAATCACTTTGTCTATGGTGTGCAGGGTCCTTGATTTGAGACTTACAAGAGCTGTTTTTTTTTTGTTGCTGGAGAGAACATGGCCTGTTGGATACACAGTGAATATGGCACGTTAAAGCAGTTGTAAACAGCTTTGCATGGGTTTGCGCAGAGCTAAGCAATGCCTACACAGGTTTAGCAATTTAGCAGCTAACTGAGTATAAGAAACTGTAACCAGACTTTAGCAGTGCTTACCTCTGCGCAAACCCGTGTACAACTGCTTTAAAGTGTTTTAGTCACTCTGTATCCATTGGCTCTTGTTCTGCCTAGTAACCAAATAAACAACCTCTGCTAGGCTCAAACCCAGGACCATGCACACCACAGCCAAGGTGATTTACCTCTAAGCCATCCTAGATACGCATAGCCCTGCTGTATTCACAAACATATCATCCAGCCAAGTCATTTATCAGTACAGAGGTTGTATTTCAACATGTAGATGTATGTGTGTGTGAAAATATATTAATGTCTAAACAGATACAATATATTGATATATGTGTGTTTGTGTGTGTGTGTGTATATATATATATATATATATATATATATATATATATATATATATATATATACACACACACACACACATATATATGTAAGCAGATATTTATATCTATATTTATTTCTATATTTATAACTCAATGCTAGAAGTCAAAATCTCAAAATGCACTCACTTGAGGCACTCCTTAAAATGGAAATCATCGATATCTGTGCAGTGACTGAGACCTGCTTCAAGGCTCTAGAGAGAACCCCTACACTACCAGGCTATAAATCATACCACACTTTTCGGCCATGTAACCTGGACCGAAACACCAAAGGTGGAGGTGTGTCCATATTCATTAAGGATAACCACACCTCCAGGCTAGTTGCTCAGCATAATGCATCCAAGGTTATCCAAGTGCAACTAACTCTGGACAAAACTGCAATCCAAATTGTAGCTTGCTACAGATCCCCCACCATGCCCCAGGATTCCCACTCCTCTTTTCTTGATGTACTGGAAAATATTAGGGTTCAACCAAACACCCTAATAATGGGCGACTTCAACTACCCAACCATTAACTGGGAAAACTACTCATGTACCAACTCCTTAACACTTTGTGGAATTCATAAACTCCAATGCCCTGGATCAACTTATCCACACCCCCACCAGGGGCAACAATATCCTGGACCTAGTCATTACCATCATGAGTGATCGGTGTTCCACACCTGAAGTCAACTCCTCGTTGGTCCGATCCGACCATAATCTAATCACCCTTGATATCCACATCCCCCCACCCCCTCTAAGGAAACCACGGTAAAAAATTTCTCCAAAGCCAACTTCATGCTTCTTAAGACAGACATGGTGAACTTCATGACATCCATTCTGATGGACAATATAGTTACAACTGCTGAATCCTACACACATGCACTCTATAAGCACGTATACGAGTGCATGGATTGTGCTATCCCAAACAGAACCAAGATGCTATCCTCCAAAAAAAGGAAGCCAATCAGGTGGTCCCCTGCAATAAACAAACTGTACAACAGAAGGAAGAAACTGTTGCAAAAGAGAGTAAAATCCCATGAGTAGAGGAGCTCCCTGGTCAGCCTCAGTAAGAAGCTGAGATCCCTTATAAGATCCTCCAATGCTAGCTACGAATGCAAAATTGCCACTAATTGTAAGGACAACCACAAAGCATTCTATTGCTATGTCAAGAATCTCGATGGCAGCACCCAGATCTGCTCTGAGTTACAGCACAATGGCACGAAAATTACAGAACCAACTGATATTGCAAACATCCTGTCAGTTAGGTTCAGTGCTAACTTTACCCCCCTCACACCCTAAAGGGCCCATATCTAAACAGGAAGAAT
This sequence comes from Protopterus annectens, assembly GCF_019279795.1. NCBI lineage: Eukaryota > Metazoa > Chordata > Ceratodontiformes > Protopteridae > Protopterus > Protopterus annectens. The sequence goes on along the minus strand of NC_056733.1, from coordinate 1,658,519,832 downwards.
GCAGAGTCCCTGTAATCACAACTATGCAGGTAAAAGCTGCACTCTCTAAAGCCAAAAACACAACATCTATGGAACCGGACAACATCCTAGGGTGCGTTTTACCACGTACTTCAGAACGAACTGGCTCCCCACTTAACCACCATGTTCAATAATAGCCTCACATCAGGCTTTGTCTGCAAGGCCATGGAACATATCATCATGGAACTCATAAACAAAGACATTGGTAACCTCCAAACACTAGATCCCACCCACTTCGGGTTTGTGAAAGGCAGATCATGCCTCCTAAACCTGATCGACTTCTTTGATGCAGTCATCAAAGCCATAGATGAGGGTAAGGTGGTTCACACAGCCTATCTTGATCTCGCCAAGGCTTTTGGCACTATCCCCCATTCTGGAATTATAGCTAAACTCACTAAACTAGGTATAAATCCCTATGTCACAAGATGGGTTGCCAACTGGTTCATTGACAGACCCCACACTGTAAAAGTTGCAGACTCCAAATCTGTCCTCAAAGCAGTGACAAGTGGAGTACCACAGGGTTCTGTCCTGGGACCTCTCCTGTTTGGTATCTACTTCTCTGAAGTACAGGCTAACACAGAAGGCCTCTGGCTAATGAAGTTTGCAGATGACTGCAAACTAGGCACCATAGTCAAGTCCCAAAATGATGTGGACATCCTACAGAAGGGCCTTGCTGAGACAAATGCCTGGTGTTAGAGCCATGGCCTCAAGCTCAATGCCAAAAAGTGCAGTGTCATCCCCTTTGGTAAAAACTCTATACCCATGAACTACCACATAGGCAGCAATCTACTTATCACCGAATGTGTGATAAGAGACCTTGCGACCTAGGTGGACAGTAGTCTCTCCTCTGATAGTCACATCTCCACAGTAGTCAGAAAGTCCTTCTACGTGGCACACCTCATAATAAAAGGGTTTTCATCCAGGTAAGAGGTCATTGTTCCCCCTCTACTCAACACTCATTAGATCCATTATAGAGTACAACGCCCCTTTTGGAATGTACCTCACAAGACATCTGCAGCAGCTGGAAAGGCCATAGAAGTACCTCACAAAGAGGATTACTGGCCTCAAACAAATGCTCTACACTGACCGCCTCAAAAAACTCCAGCTTTATTCCATAGCATATCACCTACTCTGAGGTGATCTCTGCCTAACATATAAAGCTATGTCAAACCCAGAACTGTTGGACATGCTACACCTAAAGAAATCCCAATCCGTCAGAGCTACACGCTCTAGGGACCTAAACCTTGTCACCACAATAAACAGGACATGCTGGAGGGATAGATTCCTGTCCCATAGGCTTCCCAAACTCTGGAACAGGCTACCCATCTATGTCAAGCAAAGTTCTTCATTAGCACTCTTCAAGAAAAATCTTGATGAGTGGATGGATGGGAAATAGGAAATACACCCCGGGGATCATGTCTGTATCTCTGCTTGACAGTGGCACAGGAAAATAACTTTCTTGGGTGGTGTAAGCCAGGGAACCTTGTTGGCTAGGCTTATGTAGGCCCTTGGTTGGATAGCCTAATACCTACCTATGAACCTATGAACCTATATAGGTATATATGGACATACATCTGTAGATAAAGTGGGAACATAGCAGAAACATATATGTCCACAAGCACCATTAATGGGGTTGACAGGCCCAAACAACATATGTCATGCACGAATAGGTACCCACCCTCCACAGCCAAACATGTCTGCCCTGCAATACAGTACCAACTGTTGCAGATCCCATAACCAGGACCTTACATGGCAAGGGCACAAGATGTTAACAGTACTTCATCCCACCTGTATGATATCAGGCTGGTATCAGTAACATATCATACAGTACAGTCAGGCTCATAATGACTCCCATTTTGCAGTCATCTGTTACCTTTGTTAGCCAGAGTCCCGTCCTGTTGGCCTGTACTTCAGAGATGTAGATGCCAAACAACAGTTGTCCCAGGACTGAACTCTAAGGGGCTTCACCTACACAATACATGTGTGCCCTAATGCACTCCAGAGGCCAGTGTATGTAACAGTGGTATATGGCCCAGTATTAGTGAGTGTAGGGGGGGGGTTCACCATGACTAACCTAGGCTGTTACAACATGTGTGGGTATCTTGTATATATTTTTATATAAATTTTTCATATTATTAACTAGGAATCATTGAATGTTATCTGAGCATCCAAGTGCTCCGGATTATGCGGAACGCTCCGCATTGAATGACGAGCGAAGCCACTGTTCTGCTGTTCTGCATTGAACAGCTGTGGCTCAATACATGAATTCTGATTGGTTTGTATACTGCAATTACTGTCAATTGGCATTGCGGTATACAAACCAATGCATAACTGTGCTGCCCTTCCACATTACTCAGCGTTGGCTGTGCTCCACAGTTTTTGATTGGCTCGTAGACCACATTTACAATCAGTCGTGAATGCGGTCTATGAGCCAATCAAGTAAGCTTCTCAGGGGGACAGGAGCCAATGAGAGTTCCCCAATACAGGCCAATCGCATTCCAGGATGCCTTTTCACGCCAAAATAATGGCTTGAAAGGGCTTCCAGGAATCAGCGATTTTACTTTTTGCAAGTTGCTTGCAACAACTTGGAAGGAAGAACTCTGAAGACCGGGAACTTCGGCATCGGAGAAAAGGAAGGAGTGGCTGTGGTGAAGACTTCAGGACTTGGAAGCCAGCCTGCAAAGAGAGGAGTTAGTGAGCTGAACAGACTTGAGGTTAAGGGACTGTGCTTGCTGATGCTTTGGTGGAGTGAGACCAGTTAGAAGGCTGATGTTTATTTTGCCGCCTGCTGGATCATCGTTTGTGCCATGGATTGTATTAAGCTGCTGGTGCTGTTTACTTAGGTAGAGGTAAGTGACTGTTTTAGCTGCAATGTTTAAGGTTAATGTTAATGGTTAAGGTTAATGGTTAGGCAAGTATTTCCTTATCCTTAAAACTGGTATGCTAGCACAGATCCTGTTATTGTTGCAATTTTCTAAGTTTATAAGAGCAATATTTAGTATCTCTTGGCTGGTTGTCCCTCTAGTACATCTGATACTGTTAATTAAGCAACTTTCTGAGTTTTATAAGAGGAATATTTAAAGTGTCTCTGTGTTTGTGCTGCTTGTCCCACTAGTGCATCTGTAAATGTAATTGCCATTTTTTTGAGAAACTGTATGCCAAGTTAGGTCCTTTTCTAGCAACTTTGTAAGTTTATAAGAGCAATATTTAAAGTGTCTCTGTGCCATTTTAGAGAAACTGTATGCCAAGTCAGGTCCTTGTTATTCTAACAACTTTTTACTTTTATAAGAGCAATATTTAAAGTGTCTCTGTTTGTGCTGCTTGTCCCCCTCGGATATCTTTGAAAATAATTGCTATTTTTTTGCATTAACTGTATGACAAGTCAGGTCCTGTTATTCTAGCAACTGTCTAAGTGTATAAGAACAATATTTAGTGTCTGTTTGTGCTTGTCCCCAGTACATTTCTGAAAGTAAAAGCCAATTTTTTGCAAAAACTATATGCCAAGAGTTTATGAGAGCATAATTTCTAGGTTTATCAGAGCAATATTTAAAGAGTCTCTGTTTTTGTGCTGCTTGTCCCCCAGTACATTGGGCAGGGCTTTTTCCAGATTTCTTGCACTAAGAGGTTGAGAGGTATGTCAGAATGGATGTCAGAACTGAGTTATTTATAGTAATGAGATGATTTAAAGTATTTGGTTTTGTTTTCTGGTAGAACTTTAGAGTGTAACTTGATTGTGCATTCTTTGGTCATAACTGTTCTAAGGCATGATGTTTTAAATAGCACATTCTTGTAACAGAGGGCCCTGGTTTTAAAGTACAGAGGGCCCTGGTTTTAAGTGCCCCTTTTAGGTACCTTTGCCAGGCCCAGAACTGGCAGTAGGACAGGGGTAGAACACATCTAAAGTGGTGTATGTAAAATGCAGGTAGTATTGGTGTGTGTGTGTGTGTGTGTGTGTGTGTGTGTGTGTGTGTGTGTGTGTGTGTGTGTGTGTGTGTGTGTGTTGCAAGTGCAGTACCATGCTCCATGGCAATAAGTCTACATCTGACATATGACAGGATGCAATTTAACTTGGTCTAACTAAAATCATTTGTGTGACTTGTAATGTCTGTGTAGGAAATGTAGTAAATTTGATTTTTATTTTTGTAAAAAGCTGTTTCATTTACTTATGGTGTGGTTATGGTATTGCAGATAAAGGTTTTGGATCTGAGAAGTGTCTTATTGCATTTTAAAGATGTTCTATCATGCTCCATGGTGAAGGCAAGTTTCGCGCAGTGCAAAAATAGGGTGATCCACATTTTGACCATTTGTCACACATTGTTAGGGTCTGTGTTCCACATTGGCCTCTTAAGAGATTGAGACCTATGAATGGTGTATATTGATGTTGATTAGGTTGAAATATAGTTAGTTTTGTTACATTTGTCAAAAGTCTGAGTATTGTCATGTGATAGTTTTTTAGTATAAATATTTCAATGTTAAGTGATTCCTTCATTCTGAAGAAGTCAGGTGATGGTGCTGACGGAAGTGCTTAATAAACGGTTTGGAAACTAATTGACGTGGACTGATACTCTGCTGGTTCTACTGTTTTAACTTGTGTTTGGTTTTCTCTATGGTTCTTAGTTTGTGGCATTATTAATGTACTACTTGAACGCTTCGGCCTGGACAGCAACATGTCAACCTTTCCAGACTACTGTATTAGTATAACTGTTTCACAGTTTCATTACACTGTGCATATGGATGTCAGAGTCTAAATAACTATATAACATGGCATATACAACTGTCATAGTATACAGATAAAGCCTTCACATTCATTTATGCACACCTGTGTGTGGTGTTATACCCTTTGATATCTCTGTGGGTATATGTTGAAGGCTATGAATGTCATTCGTATGGGTGGCTCATACAGTCTCCATTTGGTAAGGTGGTGACTGTAGGAATACTGGCTGCTCCATATTGTGTGCACGTACTACTTATGTATATTGCTGTACAAATCTCTGTATGTGTATGTGTAGTTACATATATATATATATATATATATATATATATATATATATATATATATATATATGTGTGTGTGTGTGTGTGTGTGTGTGTGTATAGATATAAGTATATACCTGTATCTGCATATATGTGTCTGTGTATATGTATCCTAGGGATGGCCTTGTCGTGTCTGGTCCTGGTTATGGGATTTGCAACACTTGGTACTGTATTACAGGGGGGTCGTGCTTGGCTGGGGAGGTATACCTATTCGTACCAGACTTATAATGTGTGGGGCCTCTTAACCCCATTAACGTTACATGAGGACATATATGCTTTATTATTTCCCCATTGTTATCTACAGATGTATGCCCGTATATACCTATATATGTATATATATATATATATATATATATATATATATATATATATATATATATATATATATATATATATGCATATATCAATATGTTGTACCTGTTTAGACATTAATATATTTATTCACACACATACATCTACATGTTGGAATATATTCTCTGTACTGTTGAATGACTGGGCTGGATGATATGTTTGTGAATACATCAAGCATATGTATATCTGAGATGGCTTAGTGGTAATTTACTTTGGGCTATGGTTTGCAGGGTCCTAGATTTGATTCTAGCAGAGGCTGCTTATTTTGTTGCTAGGCAGATCAATGGTTGATGGATACAGAGTGATTAAGGCACTTTAAAGCAGTTGTATGCGGGTTTGTGTGGATTTGTGTGAAGGTAAGCACTGCTAAAGTCTGGTTACAGTTTCTTATACTCAGCTGATGAATTGCTTAACCTGTGTAGGCATTGCTTACACCCCTGCAAGCAGGCTTAATCCTGCTTACTGCTGCTTAAATGTGCTTACTCCCTCTTACCCCCATGATAATTCCTTTAAAAGAAAAGAAAAAGGGGTTGATAGGAAAGTGGTGAAGAAAGGGGCACAAAGAGGGAAAGACAGTAGGGAAAAAAGCTAGGCACGTGCAGGAAGGATGTAGGGAAGGTCCATAGCTGCCCATTTCTTCTACAGCAACAGCTGTGCATATACACTGTATTTGGAGGTAGATTTAGACACTTGAACCCCTGGTAGAGGGGTGAGGACAACAATAATTCATTGTGATGTCACTTAGACCATATTACATGTGTCCAGTGGACATGTGTGTGAAATGGACAGCTATGTATGGGGCAAGATTATTTTGTGGGAACAGATTGCCCTTTTTTTCAGGTGGGAGTGGGATGTTGTGGAGGGGTAGTAGGTATATTTGGGGAGGTAGGTTGGGTAGGTTAACAGACAAGACACACAAGATGCATAGAGGGACGGTATATGACACATGGGGCAGGTAAGCACCTCAATGGGGAGGCAGTGTTGGGATATCGGAAGCCCACAAGCCCCCTAGTGGTAACAGTGGGACTGAGGTCCCCACCTATGGGCAGTCACCACTGCACCTTCACAGCCCCGAAGGTGGCTGTGCTGGGGGCTGAGACGCAGAGCCAGGCTGACTCTCTAATTGTAACACATGGCCCTCAAGCTGGCATAGAAGATCACCGACCTGGTCGTTGATCACTCTATGCACCATGAACTCGACCTGGCCACAGGTGACAGGTGCCTGTCCGCACCCACTCCCGGGGGAGGTGAGCCCCATCCTCTGAGGTGGTTCCACCAGAAGGTGGTGCAGGACCAATGGACAGGGAGGTGCGGGGATGGACCCCAGACATGCTGGTACCTGGTGCCTCAGCCAGCTGAGGTGGGACAGGTGGGTCCGCTGGGACTGGCCTTTCCAATCATGCTGTAGTGTTGAAATTTCAACATCATATATGGGTTAGTTATAGTCAACACATTCCAGGGTTAGGTATAAGAGCATGAATAGTTTATTCCCATTAACCCAGACACCAGATACTGAACAGTTGCATAGCAAACAGAACACATGCATATATGGGACAACAGTGGTATTACGAACAGCATGCCGGTACATTGATGGCACCATGCCAACAATGTTAAAATAATTCAATATGGCACATGCATGAGAACTATTAGAATATTTATCAAACAATTGGCCATTATCAGCATCAGTACATACCAGTCAGGGTGGGTATGTTGATTATTGCTGAAGATAAGGTGGGGGGAGAGAAAGTTGTCAGTTAACAAGTAGTATATTCCTATAATCCACATTACTTTCCTAGTCAGTGCTGTTTTCTGTACCTTACAAGTGTTACTACATTACCCTATAGACCTATACTGGAGACTGATATGGCTGTCAGCATCATTACACATGAACCGGTTTTACCTACAGTATAGACCTCTTACCTGGTTTACCTGTGGAAGGAATGTTTGTTAACACTGACTAACTGTTTGTACGCATATGGTGGGATTCTGAGTTGATATTTTGCACTATCCTAACTCTTTCTGCACAGACTCTGGCCATGTGTTGACCACATTCTGGTATGCCTGGACATATCTAGACTATTGCCATCTTCTACCTTTAGTGACCTGACACACATCTGTACATGCTTTCCTACACCGTTATATTATGTAGCATAGTGTGGCCAACAGTGACCACTGATACATTCTTATTCAGAGAAACTGCAACACTCACAATCCCCTACAATACCAGGGTGGACGGTACCAGTACATGTTATATTGGTCTGTATTTCACAGCACAGTGTCCATATCCAATGTACCTGTGGGCGCAATGCTTGTTAGCACTACCTGACTGTTGCCACACAAGGTTCCAGATTACACATTAGTATTATGCACATACATCTCGCTCTGTTACTGTACGCACTCTGACCACAGCTTAACAGTTTGGGGTGTGAATGGGACATACGTGGCTTCTTAGTCATATAAAGGATTGAGGAGTTGCTAGTGTGTCAGGTTTGTTGTCATAGATGTGAGTCAACCAGTTATATTTCCTGTTTGCTGCCTATATGTCTGGGATCATCCCACTGATTTCCCAGGGAGACATGTTGATAGACATTAGATATGGGCCCCTTTAACAGACAGCCTGGACATATCTGTACAGTCATGCTGTATATTTCTGTATGCAGAGTACTACCACTGGCAGGATTCAAACTGTGACTGTGTGTGCTAATAAAACAACAGTTCACATCTCAGTTGCATGTGCTATTTGGGTTTTGTTGTGTGCATTTCCCCTGTTTACTGTCATACTAAATGACCTCTGGGGATTACACCTGTCATATTCAGGCATTCCTACACATTCACATTATGGTGCATGGTCTGAGAAACAGTGTATAATACTACAGTAGTATTACATGACTGCAAATGTACATTACCATATGATACCAGAATATACACATACAATCCAGCTGTTAGAACTGTTTTGTCAGGGTATTACACTTTTATTGCCATGCTAACAATAATAGACTCTTCCTGCTATATTCTTTAGTGTATGCAGTACTTGCCTTGAACAATACAGGTTTTATACTAGCAATTACGTTACTACTACTTTTATTATTTTCTATGACAGTAAAAGCATGAGTATTACTGACCTGCCTCGTGTCGCAACCGTGCTAGGAGGCAGACGTGGGCCTCCTGGTTCACAGCCTGCTTCATTGCAGCTGTGGGGGACATAAGAGGAATATTTAGCCATACCTATCCATGATATACCTGAGCTGGCCATTATTAAACAGTTAGTAGACTCATACAGCTGAGAAATCCCCTGATGCTTTAGACCCTTGGAGCCACTCTTCCAAGAGGTTCCCCTTCCACCGCTTCAGGTCGGCATAGTGGTGTCTGACCTGCTCACCAGTTCGGGGTATGTCGGTTGCAATGGTGAGGTCGGGGGTGACAGTCCCAGGCCTCTGCCTTATATTGGGAGCCCTGGTACTGGTCCTGCAGCAGTCTCTGTGCATGGTCTTTAACTAGGAGTCCAGCCATGACCTTGGACTCCTGGATGCACCAGTGCTGCACCTGGAAGCGCACTCCTTCTCCCCTTACTGCCATAGTGTCTGCAAGGGGAAGCTACAACCAGTTATGAGCTGTATTCCTGCCTCTTGGCTTTAAGTAGGGCCAATTTCCCCCACTTTTCCATGATTGGCCAGTTTTGAAAAGGCTAAGCTATGGGAAAACCTGCTTACCTAAGGTTGGCATTGTTTAATGAGGTATACCACTGAGCAGATTGAATTGGCTTCCCTACACATTGCTTACACTTACTAAGTTGAGCTGTACTGTGGTTGGCATTGCTTAATAGTTAACTAGCACTATATTAGCCTTTTGGCAGTGATTTATTATTTATTACAGGTTATATATGTGTCTGGTATCTGTGATTCATGTGTACATACACTGTATGGGGACCTGGGGACATCTACACTTTATTTCAATGACACCTCAAATCTATGCTTACTGCAGTACTCCAGTTCACATATTTATGTTATGTAGCAGGTTATACCACTTCACACTGTACATAGATTCAGTTCACATGTTTGGTTTGATTTTCCTGTGGTGAGGATTAGTTTGTTGATACCTCATTTTATCTGTTACTATGATGGCTTAGTGGTTAACTACTGTGACTATAGTGTACAGGATCCTGAGTTTGAGCCTTGTAGAGGCAGTTTATTTTGTTGCTGAGCAGAACATGGGCTGTTGGAAACAGAGTGATTGAAGCACTTTAAAGCAGTTGTAAGCAGGTTTGCGTGAGTTTGCGAGACGGTAAGCACTGCTAACCTCTGGTTACAGTTTCTTACACTCAGTTAGCTTCTACTTTGCTTAATCTGTGTGGGCAATACTTACCCCCATGCAAACACACTTAAACATGCTTAATTGTGCTTATATGTGCTTGCTACTGCTTATTTGTGCTTAATCCTGCTTACTAGTGCCTTATTCATTATGACACTGACACTTTACATGTGTTTTAATGCAGTACTCCAGTTCACATTTAAATGTTATTATGTAGGTTATACAGCAAAAAGATGTCAAAATATGCTCATATACAAATTTTACATGTAAAATTATATGTGCTGCAGTGGGACTATGAACCGGGAATGCCTGTATGTTAGGCGGATGCTCTAACCACTACACTATTGCTGTGCTGCTTCATTTGCATATATATTCCTTGTTATCCTCTTCAGCCTTTTCAGCTGCTTTAACCGTAGCTAAGCGATGGGCAAACCCATGCACCTATGGTTAGCTGAACTCGGGGTTTAAAAAAAATAAATATAAGTGTTTCTTCATTTTATTTATATGTACTGTTGCTGTTGAAAACATGGGGACTGTTGGTGGGGATATGCGGACACCTATGAGCAGTCTCGCTCATTTATTTACTGTTATGCTGTTCTACATTCAGGGGCGTGTTTATTCTGCGAGCTCTGCTCACAGACACGCCGCCTGCACTCGTCCACGCTCCATGTTGGATTATTAGGTCAGGCAGCATGCCTTCATTAATATGCATGGCATGCTGCTGTCCTCCTCTCAAACTGTCGCTTCCGTGCAGGACTAGATTAGTCTTGCATGGAGGATTAGTAAATCAGGGGGATTGTTTTATAATTTTTTTCAGCTTTTATTTCATCTGACTACCATTCTAAATATATATCTATTATATATATATACATGGGTCTACTTTCTTTCAATGAAAACACACATTACCAAAACTCAAATCGTTGACAACAAGCTGCCCAAAGTGCAGTTGAATGAAACTTCACTCTATCAAAGCTCACTTCAATAAACTGGCATCCTGTTCTATCTGATCCTGAAACCAGCTGTAAATTAAATTGCCCAAGTACAGTATCTAATTCATAGAAGAAAATCTCATTTCCCAATTATTTTATTTTGTAGTTCTGTCATTTTTAACATGTCATTCTTTTTGTTTTACTTTTGTTCTATCTATAAAAATGTTTTTTACATAATTTGTCACAATATTCATAATTTGTTCCTGAGATCATCTTACCTCTCCTCTATCATCTTTCATTTGTCTCATTATACTAATATTCTCTTTAACTGTGTTACTCAAATAAGATGATGCATATTCTCTTTTACCTTGTAAGTACTATCTTTGCTTAAATAATAATTCTTTAATTTCTCTTCATCCTTTACATAAGTCCTCTGTTCTGTCAAATAATATTCCCTATCATTCCTTTCTAAAATCATTTAAAGCACCTATACACCTACACATCGTTTTATAATTTTTTTTCAGCTTATATTTCATCTGACTACCATTCTAAATATATAGAGTTATAGATATAGATATATAAACGGTCTACTTTCTTTGAATGAAAACACACATTACCAAAACTCAAATCGTGGACAACAAACTGCCCAAAGTGCAGTTGAATGAAACTTCACTGTATTGAAGCTCACTTCACTGAACACAGATCACCTCTTCTGGACTGGTATTAAAGAACAGGTGCAGTTTTTTTATTTGTTTGGGTCTACAATTTGAGTTTCAGTATTGTGTGTTTTCATTGAAAGAAAGTAAACACCGTGTGTGTGTGTGTGTGTGTGTGTGTGTGTGTGTGTGTGTGTGTGTGTGTGTGTGTGTGTGTGTGTGTGTGTGTGTCTATATATATATATATATATATATATATATATATATATATACATATATTCTTTAAAAGCTAGTCAGCACTCAGACCAGTTTTTATAACACACTCCACTGAGACTGTGCTCTTTCCATAATTGCATACGTATTTTCTTTACATTTTCATCCAATAATGTTTCATTTATTCTTTATATTCCTTTTCCCAATCCACCAGTCCATAATCTTCGGTTATCATACACTTTGCTAATGTCCTTAACTTCTTTACAAAACTGGCTTAAATGTCTCCTAATGTCTCTTTTTCAACTTCAGTTTGAAACTGATGGTGTATTTTCTTTTTTGTTTCTCTCTGAAATGATTTAAACAAATAAGAATGCCATGGATTACTATTTCTTTTTTTCTTATACTCTCACCAAAAACTTTACAGAACAGAACTAGTTATAAAAATAGTGTCACAAAATCTCTCTTTATGAATAAGAATAATGGCTCTTACCTCATGAGCCTCTCCTAATGGGACTATTAAATTATTTCAAATGTAATACCTCTTTATTTCTTATTCTTCTTTCTTCTGAATTCTAACCATGAATTCCCTTTGTTTGCTGACATTTCCTTTCCTCTGTTCATATCTTACTACTTTCCCTGCAATTTCCTTAACAGTATTTATCATATATTTTTCTGGCAATCTTCTTTTAAAATGGCTTCTGATTGCTTTGCATTTTGATTGTAATTTCACCACATGAAACATCTTTTCCACTCTCTGGATTGCTCTACAACATTTCAACCAAAATATCATCCTGACACTCTCCTGACCAGATGGTTGTTATAACACATCCATCATTGTTTTGAACATTTGCTTCCGATGTAACAAACAAATAATTTTACTGAAACAAGCTCCTCAGGATCTTGTAGCTTCTCAAAAACTGCAGCAGCATTCACCCCTGTGCTATCCACCATCTTGGATCTCTCCGAGTGCTGTTCTCCCAGCTGACACTATGCTAGGATCAGAACAAGTACTCTCCTAACGAGTAGGGGAAGCTCCTAAATGCCCTCACCAAATTTCCCTTTGTGGTATTAATACAACTTCAGATGTCCACAAAAAAAGAGTTCACCTGCTTAATATTACTAACCTGGTCAACACAGAATAAATAAATAAATCCATTAGACATAACTTTTGTAAGCAAACCAGGAGTAGTGGCTACTTGGTTAGAGTCAGGTGTGGATGAATGAAATCAAACCCAGGACTACAAGATGAAATTAAATAGTTGTTTACAGATGCAAAGATCCCATGCCAAGCATCAGAACAGAAAACAGTTAAACAATCCTTTCTCTCCATGTTTTTTGCATAGTTGACACAGTTGTACAAATAATGAATTACAAAGGTAACAACTAATGTAACTTTTTTAATTGAAAAATTGCAGATGCGTCATTTAGGGTTGCCCAGATATGCATAAGCAAGGTCACATGCATCTGCTTGGTAAGTTGATGTCTTTGAATGACCTTTGGCAACTTTTTTTTACACTGATTTCAGATAGTGTTCATGTGACCTCTATTTTTTTTAAGTTCAAGTAACACATAATTTATAAAGTACATAAAGTTCAAAACTAGTTACAGAGTAAGTTTCTGTGGTGCCTGGACTTCTTCATTAAGCAGTACCTTCATGTGCAACAGCCATTGTATTTAGTGACATCATAATACTACCTAATGAAAGAGTGTGGAAAGCAGTCTGCATCACAATAGGATGCCAGGTGCTTCTTAGACTTATTTTACTTTTATTTTTTTTTTAACTTTTGTTAACCAGGAACATCTGACTTGGAACAAAGCCAATTTTCAGTGGAAGCCCAGGGAGAAACACTCCAGATGCATTTCTTTGTAACATGGGGAAAAAAACCACATAAACACAGGGAGGACATGCAGACTCTACACAGAAGGCACCCCAGCTGAGAATTGAACCCGAGAACCTCTTATTGTAAGGTGACAATGCTACCGCTGCATCATTGTGCCATCCTCATGTGTGTTAAACACAGTAATTGCCACTTTCGTATATTGACAGAAAAAGTAAATAAGTAAATAAATAAATAAACAAAACACAATAGGCAAACATGCTTTTTATAGTGTGTGCACCCCCCCCCCCCAATTCACATCATCAGTATATGTGCCATCATCATATATATCAGATACATGCATGCAGGAAACTGACAGATCCACACAAATTACATGTTAAAAATAAATGAAATGAAATGTAAAATGAGAATTGTTATTTGATCTGGGACTATAGAAAGATTGGTGACACCAATTTAGTGATTGTTTTTGGGTAAGTGAATGTTTACCAATGATTTCCAGTACTCTGTGGTGTCGGTGTCTGTATTAAGGGTGAATCTTGTAGCAACTCTCACTTCAGGAGGAATAACATATATAATAATAATATATATACTATATATACTATTAGTATTTAACATATCTCTGCTATGTATACCAACCAATCTATCTTTGTCCCATAATTCTTCTATATAAAATCAATTTTTTTTACTAATCTTGTAAATGTAACACGTCAACTTGATTATACTTATAATCTTGTATTTTTATAACCTGTATTTTTATAACTTGTTTTTGTGTGATTTACCATGTATGTTGGAGCTTTTCTCCTCGGGCCTCTACTGAAAAAGGATATGTATCCAGCTAGACTAGCCCGGTTAACAAATATAAAATAAAATAAATAAATAAATAAATAAATAACACTCATATTTACTTTAAAGAAACTATATGTATTGCTTCTGTAGTGGATGAGTGCCCTTGTTTTAATTAATGAGTTTCTTAAACAAAATGTGTGTTTTATTACTCCTGAAGGAAGGACTAGTAGGAAACTTACCATAATGATTACTTCTTTGTACTATCCAGGTGTAGGAATTCAGGTTTGCCCACCACTGCAGGCAATCTGAGGTGTTGATTGGATATCAGAGGCTGCTCTACCAGAAGTGGATTCTAAGGACATTAGTTGTATTAATGGGAGGTGATTTTGTCACCTTTGCAATCCACTTCTATAGATGTGCGTGTTAATATGTTGGCCATGACTCTACATTTAAGCATCACACTCTTTGATATATTCTATATGCAGTTATGACCACAAGGATCTTTTCTTGTTCTGTCAGACCTAAAGACAACTCTTCTAGCATTTTGATCTTCCCAGACTTATCACATAAGAGCATGGTCTAATCTAAATGTTTCCAGCCTAAAAATAGATTTCACACAAAAGTGCACATGGATTGAAGGCTACATCTTCTGGTCATCTTAGCAGATGAGTTTGTCACAATTTCTGGGAAAGTGGTTATGTTCCTAGTAGTGAAAGAATATCATACTAATCAAAATGTGTCTTTGCATTCAATGTAATCAGTTAACAACATTCTTAGTGTAATGACCCCATGATACATATGTTTTAGGAGTCATCCTTTTTAATTATTATTTCTTTAACCTGAAGTAACTGAATTAGTTTTAAGTAAACATAATTTTTATCTCTCACTCTGTATGCATCCAGGTAGAGCATGAATTTATCACTGAGACTAATGGAAATAACAGGGAAATGGTCTATAACAGAGTTGAATATAGGGCTGAGGGAAACTTGGCATCTTTTTTTTGCCTAGATTAATATGGATATGGCCATTTTGTCCAAATTTACTTGAAATTTTACAGACAGAATAATTATGGTCAGGATAAACATATTGTCAAGCCATTAATACCAATGAAATTTGGGTTGACTTACATTTCTACTTACTAACAGTGATGTATATATGTTAGTTTATCTGGAAAATAACCACTTATTTTTATTTTATTTTATTTATCTTTTGTTGACTGAGTTAGTCCTGCTAGGATACTAGTCTCTTTTGAGGGGGAACTTGAGGTGGTACTTTACTACTAGGAGAAATTTGGCCAGGACAATGGGGAACTTCCCCTATTCTTGGTTGTCAGGGATGGAATTGTGTGTTACACATCCTGACTTCCTGTTTCCTGTCCAGGCATGAAGGCAGCCAGGAGGAAAAGGAAGAAAATATGGCTGATTCAGCTTTGGCTGAAAATGAAGTGAAGGTTGATGAAAATGTAGTTGAAATGGTAGAATCGGTACCAGAAATATTTTCTGATGCTGTGGGCGCAGAAAAAACAGTGATATTGGAAGAAAAGGAGATTGTAGCTGTAACAGAGATGGATTCAGAGGAAAACTTTCAGAGGAGATTGTTTGAAGGAGAGATAGTTACCTCTGAGAAAGGCATAATTACAACCCTCTAATCAGGAGGTTTGTGGGATGATTAGTTGGAAGAAATAGTAAACCAAAGTGAACCAGAATGTGCAGCAATTTCATGGAGTGACATCAAGGATAAAATAGAAGAAGAAAAAGGAAAAGAAGAGACTGTGCCAGAAAAAGTTTAAGGGACAAAAACTTGTGCACAATCTGTGGAGAAGGAGCAAAGTAGAAAGAAGAAATAAAAGAAAAAAAGTATACAGTATGTGTGAGCTGTAAAAAAGAAGAACATTTGGACAGGTATAAGGTTTGGAATTATGTCATAGTACCTCTGGGTGTCAAAGCAAAAAAAGGTAAGAGCATTCATTTTTATTAATAAAGAGACTTTTTGTGACTTGATATTTGAGACTGGGCAGGCCATGGAAATTTTTTGGGTGCATATGAACAAAAGAAAAATATTTATCCATGGTCAGAATATGTCATGCAAGCTTTTTGCAGACAAAAAAAAACATTAATTGTGTTTAGCTAGAGCATTTTCATTTCTGTTTATAATAATCATAATTTCAATTTTGTGGCTATTGACCAAGTTAACATTGATTGTAGTAAGAGGAGGACCAAGACAACTTAAACTTGAAGAATTAGAATTGGTATGGCAAGTGAGGTTAAATGCTTATAGTCACCCTGGACTAAACAATTCTTGTTCTATCACTAGTGTATTAAAACTGAATAGTCTTAAGAGGTGACTTGGTTTTATATACTTGCATTAGATTAGATTTTGTAAATGGGCTCAAATTAATGATTATTTAATGTACTAAAGTTGAATTACCCAGATTATTAATTTCATGTTTTGTTTTAAACTCTTGGGTAACATGAGCATTTGTGTGTTGCATTATTTGTTTCTTTTCTTGTCTGATTGTTTATTATTTTTATGTCTTGAGAAGAATTAGTTGCTGTAATTTTAAACAGAATGAATGGGATGTTCATTTGGTCATGTGACAACGGAATTTTAATTGCCTAGCTTTTATATACAAGGATACTTCTAATTGATTTTACTTATTTCTGAGGAAGTCAGCTGATTCAGCTGATGAAAAGCGCTTTAAAGAATAAACGTGCTATTTGGACTGTCTGGTTGCCTCCGTATCTATCTGTTTTTTGTTTTACTAGTTATTAGCCCAGTTGTTTTATAGGTGTATGCTTCTACATGTGCAGACTTTAAAAAGTTTGAGTTTTTTGTTGTAGAAAAGATAGACAAGATTGTGTTTGGAGATGATTTGAACAACATTGTAGAATGTAAAGAAACTTTTTGGCAGTTATTTTTAGGGGCTGATGACGTACCAGGACTAAATGAGTCCATTAATCTTAAATGTTTTTTACAAAATGGATAATTTATAACAAACATGCATAAAATGTTTTTAATATACTAGTACATAAGTGTATGAATTTTTCAACATGTAGTTAATATAATATTTTTTGGCTTTATGTACAAAGAAATATTTTTGATTGATGAGGTCATTTCCTATATGATTTGATATAAAAGGAAGTAAGGGTTAGACAGATGATTTTTCTGAAGAAGTTCACCAAATAAATAGTGAAAGAAAGCGCTAATATACTTGTTTCTAAGTGGTCATTGAATTTTCATCTAGATTCCAATATGACCAAAATGTATTTGGAAAAAAGGAAGGCAAAATGTATTATGGATAATAAGAGAATAATTAATTATATCATAACTAAAACTGTAGAAGCAAAGGTTATGATAGGGAATATAAGTAAATATGATAATATTCAATATAAATCATTATGTGGAAATTTGCAGGCATATAATGTAAGCAAAAAATACAAGTAATAAAATCTTTTATGAAAGGAACTATGTGAAACTAAATGTAAATGGCTGGATTGGAGAAAAATAATAATAGAATGTGGAGTAAAGCAGGGCTGCCCAGCTAGTAGTGTAATTTTCTCATTAGTTATGAATGCAATAGTGAAGGAAATTAATAAAATGTCAAGTACTGGTGGATGCAAAGTGATGAAGGAAGTGCAATTGCCAATAATGTATAATTATGCGGATGATATTAAAAATAAAGTATGGATGGAAAAAGTAAATGAAAAATTAAGTATACATTTCAAAAAATTGGTTTAATTCTAAATAAAGAGAAAAGTAAAGGAATTGGTTTTGAAGGTATGATAGGAGGTGTTGAATTCAATGAAAAGTATATAGATATACTAGGACTAACATTTGGATGGAATGAATACGGACAGCAACAATGGGATAATGTAGTCAAAGATATAAAGGATATGACTAATTTTTTGGAAATCATCTAGATTTTCATATAGAAAAAAACACTTGTTGAACACTATGGTAATAGGAAAATTTGCTTATGTTGCTAGCATCTATATGATTCCAATTAAGTATAAAAAGGAATTGAGGATGATTATATTCACTTTTATATGGGGCTCTAGACTGAATCTAGTCAAAAGAGCGATTCTGTATATGAAAGAAGAGCAAGGAGGTTTGGGTTTAATAAACCCAATAGTATGTGCAGCATCTTTAATTTTATATAAGGTATTAAAAGGAATTATAAAGGAAAATAAAAACTTGATAGAAATGATACTATATTATAAATACAGAGAATTGTGGAAAGGAATGGAAGTTAAAAAATGAAGTAAAGGCATTGTGAATGAAGAAATGAAAGATTATGAAAACAAAATTGTGTTATGGATAATAAAACAGAATATATGTGAGAAAAATAGAAAGGAATGGTACTTAAGCATTATGAAAACATTTTACTGTATTGATCCATGGAAAGATTTAGAACTAGATAAGAAAAAATTCATAATGATGAGATATAATAACTATAAAAAGATTAAGAAATGTAATGACTTTTTATGGAGATTGTCTATTAGAAAATTGCTGGTTAAGGCAAATATGCCATATAAAAAAAGCAAGAAAGAATATGTAATAAATATGGAGAGTTTGATACTACTGAGCATGTGTTTTTGAAATGTGAGAGTTAATAATTTGTGGAAATAAATATGTAAAGATAATAGGGTGAAAAGTTTGTTAAAATTTGAAAAAATAAATATGGGATATAATAGAATTTGGTTATTATGCTGCATGTAAATAGGAAGAAGTGAAGAAAATGGACAGATTAATATTTTATGCTTCATGGACTATATGGAATGAGAGCCTAAATGAAATAAAATACAATGAAAAATGGACTTTGATGAAGATTTTGGAAAAATAAAGTTTTGGTTGTGGATAAAAGAGCTGGGAGGAATGTTTAAATTGAAATTTATACCATATGGAGATTTGTAAATAGATGTGAATAATGTAAATATGCAAATATGTAAATAATATATTACGTATATATCAATAAGAAAACTACTCATCACTATGGCAAGTGGGACCCATTTTGTAGGGGCACATCCTGTTTCCATTTCAGGTGCTGAGGTGGCTTTATAAACAGGGAGAGTGATAGAGAGAGAAGGTGATAATGGTCTGTTGAAGGAAATGGAGGACAAAGCAAATATTGAGACTGGAAACGTGTGCAGGATTCTGAGGAAATGTTTCAAAGAAATCTGTTTGATGGAGATGAGTCAGCAAATGATGGATGTATAATTACAACCCTCCAGTTATGAGGGATACAGGATGGTTTACTTAAAGAAATGATGGTGCACAGTGAGCCAGGAAATGAAGGAGATGTCTCCTGGGAAGAGATTATGGAGAAAATACAAAAGGAGGATGAAGAGAGACAATCCTAAAGAATAGTGTTAAGATGGAAAATACATATGCAGAGAAAGATGTAACAAAATGTAGCAAAAATTGGAAAATTAAACACTGTAGATATAATGTTATAATTTTATATACTTGTTATTTTCTTTTAAAATCGAAATAACAATTATATAGATTTATAACACAATATGATTATTCTAACTGTAAAGAAAGGGGAAGCATATTTAATCAGATTTTAGACTATGCAGTGATACATATGAATATTATAATATCAGGTGACTTTGTGATTTAAGAGACAAGCATAAAAAGAAAGGAAATGACATAATAAAATGTTAGAAGTTAAAAGATATGGCAATTTAAAACACTGGGCAAATTTTTGTGGGCTTATAAAAAGGGGTAGGTATAGAACTGAAATAGATATGTTATA